>NC_020194.1:398918-492930 GCF_000315915.1 Henningerozyma blattae CBS 6284 | reverse complement strand
CTACCACCAGTATACACGACCACAGAGGTCTCTGGCTCGTCGACCGTTACTGAGGTTGTATCTCCATACACCACCACCGACTCCAATGGCTTGCCATCCACCGGCACCACTACCTACGCGATCTCGGGCACTTCATCTGAAAGTGGATCCTCCGGCCTACCACCAGTATACACCACCACAGTGGTCTCTGGCTCGTCGACCGTTACTGAGGTTGTATCTCCATACACCACCACCGACTCCAATGGCTTGCCATCCACCGGCACCACTACCTACGCGATCTCGGGCACTTCATCTGAAAGTGGATCCTCCGGCCTACCACCAGTATACACGACCACAGTGGTCTCTGGCTCGTCGACCGTTACTGAGGTTGTATCTCCATACACCACCACCGACTCCAATGGCTTGCCATCCACCGGCACCACTACCTACGCGATCTCGGGCACTTCATCTGAAAGTGGATCCTCAGTATACACCACCACAGTGGTCTCTGGCTCGTCGACCGTTACTGAGGTTGTATCTCCATACACCACCACCGACTCCAATGGCTTGCCATCCACCGGCACCACTACCTACGCGATCTCGGGCACTTCATCTGAAAGTGGATCCTCCGGCCTACCACCAGTATACACCACCACAGAGGTCTCTGGCTCGTCGACCGTTACTGAGGTTGTATCTCCATACACCACCACCGACTCCAATGGCTTGCCATCCACCGGCACCACTACCTACGCGATCTCGGGCACTTCATCTGAAAGTGGATCCTCAGTATACACCACCACAGTGGTCTCTGGCTCGTCGGCTGTCGTAAAGATTGTATCTCCATACACCACCACCGATTCCAATGGCTTGCCATCCACCGGCACCACTACCTACGCGATCTCGGGCACTTCATCTGAAAGTGGATCCTCAGTATACACCACCACAGTGGTCTCTGGCTCGTCGACCGTTACTGAGGTTGTATCTCCATACACCACCACCGACTCCAATGGCTTGCCATCCACCGGCACCACTACCTACGCGATCTCGGGCACTTCATCTGAAAGTGGATCCTCCGGCCTACCACCAGTATACACGACCACAGAGGTCTCTGGCTCGTCGACCGTTACTGAGGTTGTATCTCCATACACCACCACCGATTCCAATGGCTTGCCATCCACCGGCACCACTACCTACGCGATCTCGGGCACTTCATCTGAAAGTGGATCCTCAGTATACACGACCACAGTGGTCTCTGGCTCGTCGACCGTTACTGAGGTTGTATCTCCATACACCACCACCGACTCCAATGGCTTGCCATCCACCGGCACCACTACCTACGCGATCTCGGGCACTTCATCTGAAAGTGGATCCTCAGTATACACGACCGACAGTGGTCGTCTGGGCTCGTCGACCGTTACTGAGGTTGTATCTCCATACACCACCACCGACTCCAATGACTTGCCATACACGCGTAGTTTAATATCGGGTGTACCTTCTGTTATTTTTGGTAGTAGTAGAATGACATTGAGCTCATCTTCTGCCTTAATTTCTCAGAAGTATGGTTCAATTACTGTTACCTTTTCAAGTTCACCAAGTTCATATTTTTCGAATAGTGTCACCTCTCAATTTTCTACTGTAGATGCTAAGCATCAGTCTAGGACCCGTTCTCGATTATGTTCGTCAATAATTATAACTTCTAACCAGATCACGGGGTATTTGAATCCTGACATTACTCTTTCAAGAACTCCTAGTTCTTCTATCACATTTTCTACAGGCACCACGACATACAAAATTTCTGGTTCGTCTGTCGCATCCTCCGATCAGCTACCAGTTCAAACCAGAAGCGAGTTTTTTACCTCTGAATCTGTTAGTCCCCTATATTCGAATTCTGAAGTATTGTATACCAGGAGGTCTAGTGCATCCACGGATCTTTCAACATATTCTTTAGGTTTGACTGCTACCTCTTTATCTACGTATAATATGTTTTCTAAACCAACTTCTTCTACTGCTGGAAGATATTCTTCTTTGTCTGAGACGATAGTAGTATCTCTGTTATCTTCGATATATCCAACTAGTAGTTCACTAATAGATTCAGCAATATTTACCACTGAGAGTTCAACACGTTTATATGCACCACAATTCACTTCTTCATTATCAAGCTCTGCTATTAATACATTCTATATTCCTCCTCCATATACAACAATAATTACAGGTAATTCATTCACAGAAACAGATCTAATTTCTTTCTATTCTACTGAGGACATGAATCAGCATCCATCTACTGGGATTTTTACTTATACATTAGTCTCGTCCTCAACAATAAATCCTTGGCAAAACGGAACAATATCCAAATATGCTTCTGTAACTACCTCAACTTTACCATCTTATTCTGCATTAATAACTTCAGCAACTCCACTAGAACAACAGCCTACTACAACTGTTCAAGAACAACAACCTACTACAACTGTTCAAGGCCAGCAATCTACTAACACTGTTCAAGGCCAGCAACCTACTAACACTATCCCAGAACAACAGCCTACTACAACTGTTCAAGGCCAGCAATCTACTACAACTGTTCAAGGCCAGCAACCTACTAACACTATCCCAGAACAACAGGCTACTACAACTGTTCAAGGCCAGCAATCTACTACAACTGTTCAAGGCCAGCAACCTACTAACACTATCCCAGAACAACAACCTACTACAACTGTTCAAGGCCAGCAACCTACTGACACTGTTCAAGGCCAGCAACCTACTACAACTGTTCAAGGCCAGCAACCTACTAACACTATCCCAGAACAACAGCCTACTACAACTGTTCAAGGCCAGCAACCTACTAACACTATCCCAGAACAACAACCTACTACAACTGTTCAAGGCCAGCAAACTTTGAAAACTACCCCACGTTCTTACACAACGTCTATTACAAATACTTTATTTACAAATAGTAACCAAGGAGCTGCACTTTCCACAAGTATTGTCAACCCTATTACTCAATCATCCGAAAATATTGCTCATATGTCAATCTTGTACGAAGGTTCGGCTAATATTTTAGAAGTTACATCGAATTGGAAGATAGTAGTAGGTTTTATTTTTATATTTTTTCTGAATTAAGGTAATTAACGGCATCTTTTTATCAGATATTATTTTTAGTTTAGTTCGTTTAGTTTATTACTTATATAGAAACATAATCATGTTTAAAATATATATTTAAAGTTATTACTATATTTTTGATTATAATTATTCCATTTAGTTTAGTCTTGGCTCCAAATCAACATTAGTCTGAATCAAAATCGGAACACATGGTTTTTTATTTGTTTACTTAAAGGTGCACACTTATGCATTAGATTTTATACGCCTTTTAATAACTATCTTTCAAGTTCCAGGTGAATTTTAGACGACTTCTATATTTATGATATTGCTACCCGCTTAAGAAGTTTGGGCTGAAACATTTATTTAGGAGAATAATTCGGTTCAGATTGAGACAGTGTTCAAAAAAATAGGAAGAAAAAAAGTATAATTATATCATTCAAATTAAAAATTTTCTAGAAAGGAAAACTGCATAAGCAAAGATCACAGAATGTAATCAAGGAATGGGATTCTAAGTTTTATATCAATAGTTGTACAAGAAATATATAAGTTTCTTATGGATTATAACAAAGAGTTTCTTGGCGAGTAAAATAGAGACTCGAACGTATACTACTAATATAGTAAAATTATACTGCAGAAAAATAATGTTAATGATTTTTTAAATGGTCCTAAATATATCCGTTTTTCACATTCTCAAATTTTGTCTTCTCACTGGCTTGAGTTACCTCATGGTAATGTTTATTATAGAATAAACTGCATTCATGGACAATATTTTTTTTTGACCACATAAAGAGCATATTTTATAAAATCTATTATTATAAAATGTGTTAAAAAGAGAAGTCAACTTTTATATCACAAGTTGCTTATTGGTTTTAATAGTGTTGGTTGTTCACAAATCTAAGTAAACAAATAAAAGGTTATACGAGGAAGTAAGATAAAAGTCAATAGTGTTTGTAGTGGTGTTGAGCACCATAGTTAACTAATCATATGGTTGGATTGTATGTTAGAGATGAGAATTGACACAAATGGTTGCTCATATATGTCAAGTAAGTTATAAATAGATAAATAGAGGTGTAATATAAAGTTTATAGAAAAGTAATTCAAGTATTGTTTTGTAGTTACGTTGGTATTAATTGTGTATACAAAAGAGGGCTCTAATGAAATAATAATGAAGCTTTAATTTCTTTATTTATGTGAATTCTGAGAGTTCATCAAAATGCTATACAGTGTTCACTGGGAATCGTTGTTATGTGCATTTCACTAAATATAGGAGAATTGAAATGATTATTTTTCAGTGGTTATATTTAGTAAAATGCATATTAGCATGTAATCTTTTTTCTTATGTTTAGGCAAAGTGCTGTTGACTTACTGGAGCCAACAAAGAAGGATATTGTGTTAAAGGAAAGATACTGAAGTATAGTAACAGCAGTGAAAGAGTATGCTAGAGTCAATATTGGGCGTAAAATAAAGCTAAGGTGGTACAAACAAAATAGAGATGAGGATACTAGAAATATAAACAGAGTAGATAATAGAAAGTATAGGGAGGATCTTGCTTTTTTGCTTAGTAGTTTCTTTTTTTCTTTCTATATAAAAGTACTGGGATTCAAGAGAGTTAGACATTGTTATATAGTGTTTAAGATGTAAGGACGATTACTTTTATTTAGAAATATATAGTAAATACTATAACTAAAATGAATATATTTCTTAAATAGTGTTTTTCGATATAAACAGAAAAACACATTTTAAACAATAAGTCACGTGATAAAAGTCTTTTACCACTTAATAGAAAATGATATAATCATATTCCAGCAATCTGTCCTCTCTTGAGGCTTCTCTTGTACTGATTTCTTGTAAGTATTACGTGCGACGGCACTTAGACGGTTTTACAACAAACATCAGTATTGGTTGTTTGGCCGAGCGGTCTAAGGCGCCTGATTCAAGTGAAAACTTAACACTTAAAAAGTGGAACTCTCAGGTATCGTAAGATGCAAGAGTTCGAATCTCTTAGCAACCATTTTTTTTCTGTCACGTAGCGTGAGCTATGTTGTAACAATTTTAAGCCTTTCTACTCCCAGTAGTATATCTTTTTGGCTGCTAGTTTAATACCAACTGTTTATTAAACTATACAACTATATACCTGAGCCTATTTAAGTTAAATATTATTATTATTACGTTCCGATTTGTTCACTATACACTTCCGTCTTTTGTATTTCATTCTTTTTGTTTTCTAGTTCTTACTTCTTTGTTCTACTTTAACCCTCTAGTTTATTCTTTTAGCTTTAGATTCTTAAATAGAATTTATGTTCATGATTCACTTACTTGTTAATCTAGATGTTCATTCCGTTATCACGTGATCCTGATATACTACTGGGAGTAGCAAAGCTTAAAATTGTTACATTTTCAAATTTCTGTGCTCACATGATATTCTGGAAATGTGGTAGTGTGGTAGATCCTAACGGATATTTACTATAGTAACCCGGACTTATAAGTCGTGAAAAATATTATCACGGACGTCCAAAACAATATCTGAACTAAAGACATTAGCTCATATTATTATAAAAATACATAATACTAAGTTATATAATAAACTATATATTATCTTATATAGAATTAAGCAAACTAAGACTAGTATTTTGTGACATATACTGTTAGCAGTGAACTAAGTCTAACTATTGAACTAATAGTAGAAAACTGTATACTTAATTTCCTAAGACTAACTATTAGCTTCCAGGAAGTACTATAACTTACTTTATTAAGAATCTTAGAACAGTACACCGAAAACCCATTAAAACAAACAACACGCGGTCACATGCTCGAGCCGCACTGACTCTCGTTCCTGTCCCGCCTCGTCTCGTCTCGCCTCGTCTCTCCAAGGTTTTTCATATGATCTTCAAAAAAATCGGATCCTAACATACCCACTCACACACACACACACACACATATCTTTCCCTTACACACACCACATGCATCTTCATTCAACTAATCTGTCAAATGATCTTTACTCAATCAACACATTTCAATCCTCTATAGAAAATAATGATTCAAGAAGATCTATCTCCTCATTGTCACATTTAAACGGATCTTCACAAACGTCCCCACAAACCCTACCATCACAAGCATCTCTCATCTATACAAACTCAACTACATTGGCAAAAGCTTATTCTTCTATGAAAACTTTATCTCTATCTCATCTAACTGCAAAACAACATTTCTTAATGGCTCTATGCAGAGATGTGTCTCTATTACCTCCAATCATAAATATTTTCCAATCCTTGAAAAAATCTTGGTCTTTATTATCTTCCAATCAAGACATTTTCAATACAATAAATCCAACTCATATAACAGCTATGTTTTCTTTACATTTCAATTCTCAAAATAATATATCTTCTATCTCAAATATATCTTCAACAAATAATACAATCAATTATGATAATATACTTATACAATCTTTAACAAACTTAACAAGAGCAAACGCCTCAGAATATTTCTTATGTTCAATATGGTCTTCAGTCTCCCTATACTTAACTTATGCTACTCTAGATTCTCTAATGATACGTTGGATAGTTAAATATTCCACTTTAGCTGCCATTTTACGAATGTTTTCCATGTCTTTATTAATACTGACCATAGAATCATTATTGATCAATTCTTTCTCCCTAGATTCTGATTATTATCTACACGTTTGGATAATCATTAGTTGTATACTAACGATAGTCTTCATTTGGCAAAGTTATATCACTTCAAACTTGAATTACGTAAACCATCAATCAAATGAAAAAGATATAGATTCAAATGATGATTCATTATCAAATTCTTCATCAAATTCTATAGATTCTCATGTTTATTCACGTCGTCAAAAAAAATTGAAAAAAAAAAATAAAAAAATTTTTTTAGTTTCAAAAAAGAGAACTATAGATTTATATAAAATTATTGTATTCTGTGTTGTACCTGTGGGGATCGCAAGTTTCTTAACCATGGTTGGAATATTAAGAAATTTATTTATTCAAAGAATAGATATAGAAGAATTGACTTTCCTATTAAATGGTTCAATGCAAATTCATCAATGATATTCTTATCTATGTATCTATATATGTGATATTTGCATGCCCACCTACCTACCTCCCTTTAGTTTGTTTTGTTTTTTTTCTTTTTTTTCTATATTTCATAATCATCTTTAAATATTTTCTCATCCTTTAATTCCATTAAATGTCTCATAGTGGGTCGGCCATGTGGACAATTCCATGGCTTATCTAATTCTCCCAAATGTCTAACTACTCGAACCATGCTATTCATAGTTAAAGGTTTCCCAATCATAATACTACTTCGACATGCTCTCATTGCAAACATACTCCTTATTTTGGAACATCGAATATTATCCTTATTCAGCCCATCGCTCTCTTTTATTAAATATATCAATTCATACAAATCTTCTATATCAAATAACGTCTTCTTACTAACAGGTAAACTTATTAATCGAATCTTATTCCCAATTTCTCCATCTTCATCAATCTCAATTTTAAACCCATTTTTAATAAAAATCTCAATATTATCCATAACAATCATCTCATCAATAACACTTAATTCTAGCATCATTGGAGCAATCAATCGTTGACTCTTAAAAACAGTATTTTCTTGTAATTTTTCAAAATTATATTTCTCATCACTAGCGTGCTGATCAACAATAAATAAATCATATTTGTCTTCAATCTGTCTTGTTACAATAATAAACCCTAAATTAAATTGACCTACAATCTCCATCGTTTTAAAATCATCTTTCTTTACACTTAAACTTAGATAATCTTCATCACTTTCAATACCTCCATGATGTATTTTCTTACTTGAATCGTTGTTATCATTATTATTGTTAAATTTTTCTAAAATGCATTTCACTTCGAATAATTCATTAAGTCCCTTCTTTATATTCCTAGATAATGTACAACAATAGATGCTCTCTTCATTCAGAGTTTCATCTTGAATGGAACGATGTATTGGTAATGCTTCATTTGAAGTTCTAACATTAATCTCTTGATTTGGACTTTGTATTCGCGTTTGTTCATCTTCTTCTCCCTCATTACACAATTCAACAAGTAAATCTTCTTCTTCTTCATTTGAACATTTGTCACACGGGGTTGTTCCATCACTAAGAAATACTAATTTATCGTCAGTGATTCTCACTTGTTCTTCAACTTTGTCATCATCAATTTCAAGAGTTAATATCTCATTTTTAATGCTTGGTGTTTCTTGTGTAGAAAATTCTTTTTCTGAATAATCAGGATTGATATATGATTGAAGATTATAATTTGGTTTAACATTATTAGGGACTTCATTATTACTTTTTTTCTCACTTTCATCTTGACCTTCATCTTTATTTTCACTTTCATTTTCACTTCTACTAACGCATTTATTTTCACTCTCACTTTTATTCTCACTCTCACTCTCACTTTCAGTAATATTCTCTTTCCATTCTGACATAAGTTCTTGGCTTGATTTAGGATTTCTTGAATTTAATTTTAGATTATTTAACCTCGAATTGTCTACGTCAGAAAACTCGTCTTTAACGTTCTTGATATTTTCTTGCTGTAAATGATCTGCTTCAGTCTCATCATTAACCATTAGCCTCCTTTCAACTATTTTGTTCACCTCATTTAGTTCTCTTTTTACATTTATTTTCATCTCATCATTCAACTTTATTCTTTTGCTACTTGATTCTTTTATTTCAACGCCTACTCTCTTTGGCAACACTAGTTCTTGTTTATCAAAATATTTCATCAATTCTTCCCTTAATACATCAACAATTATTTGTTCATAATGTAAAAGAACTGTACGTTTATCTGGGGTCACATTTACATCAATTAAACTAGGCATCAATTCGAAATTTAAAAATAAAGCAGGAAATTGAACATTATTAAACATTCGATAAATTTCATTACAATTTTTTAATAAAATGGGATATTCAATTGGTCGACTATTAATATAAAGAAATTGTCTATCTTTAGAATTCCTACCACAGCCAAATGAATTTTTTGATATTAATCCGTGTACTCTGATACAATAATCTAATTTTTCAAAATTTACTGCATTTTCTTGAAATTTTCGAACCATTCTATTCTTAAAGGGATTCAAATCTAAGTTGATATCAATATCAGACAATCCATGCATACCATTAGACCCAAAGATACTCAATATTCTTTTATTCATAGCTTGGCTCTTGGTAGTTGAAATCACCAAATTTTTCTTACCATTTCCAGTGATATGCCAAACTGAAAATTTAATTGTTTTTTGAATAATTGCATAACTTTGTAATAAGCCAATACAGGCAGCAAATTGTTTTTTACAAGTTCTAACGAATTCTTTTTGACGAACTGGTAAATTATTGAAAAGATTTGTCACCAATACTGAAGTACCTTTATTCCGCGTAGTAGTTGATTTTGTATTTAGTTTACCATTAAAATCATATTCTAATTTGTCAGCTCGAGGAGGATTCACTGTAGTTGTGACAATTACACTAGAAATTGCACATAAAGATGATAATGCCTCACCTCTAAATCCAAGCGTTACTACTGAAGACACATCATCGAAATTAGAAATCTTTGAAGTATAATTTTTCAATGCAAGATTTTCATAATTATTGGGTGATATACCACTGCCATCATCCGAGCATTCAATAGACTCAATACCATAATTCTTAAATGTTATTTCAATCTGAGACGCGTCAGCATCAATACTATTATCTAAAAGTTCTTTCACAGCTGTAGTTAAATCTATGATAACTTGGCCAGACGTTATACGATGTATATCATCTATATTTAATGCAGAAATATTAAACATTGGTTATTTGGATGGGTTCAAATATCTGGAGGTAAGTGTCATTTATAATAAAAACCAAAATAGTCAATATTGAGATGTAAACATCTATTTCATCCGCCTCAACTTTAAAATATTTTTGAATAATAAAACTCAACTCGGTTTTGTAAAAAAAAGGAAAGAAAAGACTCAAACTTAAATGCATGGTATGTAATATAATATTTAATTCAATTGAAGTATTGAATATGCAAGTCTCAGTATTGAAGTTTAGACGATTATATTAGTCGGGTGACGTTTCGTTAATGGTGATAGCAGACGCGCCTTAACAAAATATGGCACTACCTTCACGCGTTTCAAAATTATGAACCAATGATTTTAAAAATAAAAATATGATCTAAAAAAAAAGAAAAAAAAACCATTGTTAAAACAAGATAAAACTTAATCATAAAAGTTTTGTCACATAATAGATCAAACTATTATTAATTGTTTTTGACCTTGCTGTTGGTTTTAACTTTGTTATTAGATAGTTGAGTTATCTCACTATTCAATTTTAGCAAACGGTTCTTACGTATTAATGCATCCTTTTGTAAAAAAGTGGGTGACAGTCTATTTAAAATGTGGAATTAATCTTATCTTATACTACAGAAATGTTTATCCAGCAGCATCCTTTGACTTAACTACATTTCAAGGATTTAACCTTCCTCAATTTATGCCCATGAATAGACATCCTGCAGTTTTAGAGTATATCGATGAATTTATAGAAGATGTTCTATTTAAACTTCAAAGAACACATAAAATCACACTATGTATTATTACTCCTAAAGATTATAGATGTATTGAAACATATACATTTGATTTTAGAAACTTTAACCATCTTGGTGTTGAGGACCCACAAAAATTAAGAGAGGCTGACGTTTACGATAGATTTAGAGCTAGCCTAAATAACTTGATTCAAAGACTGGAAAAATTAACACCAATTAAAGATGATTCTGTCAGTTTTGAATTAGTTGCCACTTTGATTGGAGTAGAATTAGGCCATACATTTGATAAAATTAATCATTTTAATAACAATTTTCAAAAACTTTTTTATGAAAGGGATATGAACTGGGTTAAATGTCAGCCAGAGGATCCATACTTCAATGAAAGTATGGATTCTGAAAAGGTATCCTCTAGAATTAGAACACATGCAATTATTGGTGCTAATATTGGGCCCATCTCTATCGACATCTTATTCGAAAGATTGTTGGTTTGGGATGGTAGCTTGGATACTGTGTATGAATATGAGGATGATTATTATGAACAGGAACAAAAAAGACCTTATATGAGCCCCAGTAATTATGATTCTGATGACAACAAATTTGATATGGTAAATTTACCATCTTCCATCTAATCGATTTTTTTTATCAGTTAATGAAATAAATACGTAATACCTTTTGATGGGAAAAGACAATAATTATTAAATAGATAAGGACAATATTATATTATACATATATAGAAGTTAATAACTAAAACTTTATAGACTAGAAAATTATTAATAAAATTATGAATATTATTATTATTTTAAGATCAGATATTGCTCGTAAGACTAGAATGAAATCCGTAAACTATTTCTCTAAGTTTAGTGCACGTTTAATATTTTCATAGCATAAATAACTAATTGAAACAGCAGGGCATACTTTAGCTAGAGTAGGTGTTAATCCTTTATATAATCCTTGATAACCTTCTCTCTTTAAAGTTTGAACAAAAACATCTCTAAATCCGGTATAGTGATAAGGATGGGCAAATGTCCCTTGAGTTTGTAATCTTGTTCGGCACAAATTTATGGGGTATACTATACAGGCCCCTACTGAGCCACTGAAGGCACCCATTGGCAATACTACTGTATTTTTGAGTGTCACATTTTCCTCAAGTGAACCAGTTCTTAACGCTTCACGTTTAATATACCATTTTTTTAATGCTGTAAATGTACCAAGATCAAATGCAGCATAGGGAAATATACCCAATAAACCTACTGTAATACCTCTATAAAATATTGAAAGTCCACCTTCCCGATAAAGATCTTTCATGGTTTTCAGTAAAAGAGCATTCCCTTTTACATCGTTATGTAGTGGTGCACATTGCATTCTAAATTTCAATGTATCAATAGGATAAATGGTAAATTGAGCAACCATTCCAGCTAGCCCACCAGCAATATAAGTAGAAAGTTTTGAAATGCTTGATTTGTCTTTCTTACCTTCTAATGATGCCATAATAGATTTACAGATTTCAAAAGACCCAAATTTCATTGAACTCTCAGGGAAAACTTTTAACACGTTCAACCCATTCCCCACATAAAACGATTTTAAGCCACCTTCTCTGTATAATGAAACAGCGGCTTTTATTATAGGAGAACGAATTTTTTGAACATTTGCATGAGGATTATGTGCTAATACTTGTTCCTTTGAATTCAATAAAATGGACGAAAGATCAGTTCTAGCAATTAAAAAAATCTTAATTCTATCAAATGGAGCAGTACATGTACGTGATACAACTCCTGATACACCGCCTGCTAAGAAGAAGCCAAACCCATTAATAAAATCATTTATTAACGTCATATCACCCTCAGATGAAAGATCAACATCTTCTTTAAATAGATAGTAGTATCCTAATGCTGCATGTATTCGTGATCCTTTCTGCCTAGGCATCAATAATAAAAAATCTCGCCACTGATTATATGTTATATAATGAGAATCTCTATCAATATTGTCATTCCCTTTAAGTTTAAATGCCCAATGTAAAAAGTTTAACATCTTTGGATCTTTTGGAGTTTTGATGCCGACAAACCGACTTTCTTTACCTAAGGTATTGTCTTCAAACTGACGTAAGTAATCATATATTTCTGAAGGTTTGATAATGCCATCTTTATCTTGGTCGATCTGGTTAAAACCTAACTCAATTTGAGATTCTGCCAATGTACTAAATTTCTCAAACTCTTGATAATTAATGAAACCATTATTGTTTATGTCCATTGAACCAAATAATTCCTTTATCGCTTCATCATTGTCCTTTAATGGATGGTCCATTCGATGAAAGGCGGTCTTCAAATCATCAACATTAAACAGTCCGCTGTCATTAACGTCTAAATCCTTGAAGATCTTTCGAAGTCGTAATTCCCTCTGCGTTTCTGTTTCAATTTCCCTTCTTATCATTTAAGTTCCATCAATTAATGTTGATTTGTTGATTTTTTTTTTTCAGTGTATTTATGAGTAAATGTAAAAAAAAATATTTACAGAAGTATGTGTTAATTTATGAAATTTTCAAAGCCTTACAAAATTTAAAATATTATTTAGAAAAAGATAGATTTCTTTCACTATGCAGAGATAAGGTAATCTAAAGCACTAGATTTCTCCCCTGTTAAATGTATCTAGCCTTTTCAAGTACTTTTTAGCTTTATCAATCGCGGGGTCTATATTATTTTGTATTTTTCTTGAATACTTTCCAGGTTGCCAAAGAGCAGCGTGGTGCGATAGTTTCTTGTGTGGACTCCGAAAAAATGACACAAATCAATAATATTTAATGGCAATTTAGATTTCTTTAACACAATATAGATTTGAATTGGAAAGTCGTTGATAGTATACATTATATATAGCATATATTTAGCTTCAAATTTAACATATGAAATTATGTATATATATTAATAATAATAAAATAAAAATGAGAGAAAAATACTAATTAAATGAGAATATGCAGTCCTTGGTTAATGATGATTGATTGAAAATAATCAAATCAAATGTTTTAGTTGGGTGTTTGTAAAAAATAGCAGTTAAATGAAACGAAATAATTATATGTGAGAATGAGGAAATGAAATGAAAAATAAAAGAGAGGATTAATGAAATGAAATAAAAAAAATCAAATAATTTATAATGTTACAAATGGGTTCCCCATTGGAATCCTTAAAGTTCTTCTGGTACGCTACCTTTTAAATTGGAAACTTGTCCAATACTTATCTTACTATTGTTACCAACTTCTACAAATTTCTTTCTCTTGCTTGGATCTTTAGTAGAGCCTTGGCGTTGAACCCAACTATATCTCTTACCATTTAACACAGGGATTAATTCATCTGAAGAGGAAGTCGATGCACTCATTGGGCTTTTCATAACTGAGCTACCTTCTTCAATTAGTTTGTGTAGATTGGAAGCTTTTGAATCATATTTTGGAAGTGGTTTTCTTGGAGACGAATTTGTAGATGTAATAGGAGAATGGAAAGTAGTTGGAGAAGCAGTTATACCTCTCATTAGAAACACAGAATCTCTGGTATCTAGAGTAGATTTGTTTGGATCTCTTAACATATCCTCATCTTCTGTGATCTGAGTATTCAATAATTCTTCAGTAGTAACGGTGTTAACAGAGAGATAACTTTCTCTATTTGGGTTTTTGTCCTGAACAGTCATGTTATATCTCCATGATTTCCTGGTCGCAGGTTGTTTATCCATATACATTGAAGTAGTTCTATCGTTTAAGCCATTATTATTTCCATCAGCAACTTCAGGATGAAATGGATTTAATAATTCGGCAGTAGCAACAGATTGTGTACTTATAGAATCTAAATCTTCATTTGTATTAGAAATATGTTTTTCTGTAACTGGAGTTACATTCTTTTCATCATAATCGATGGAAGAATATTCAGAAGAATCTGTGTTATTATCTAGGGTCAATGCTGCTAAAGCACCTAATCTTCTTGCATTAGAATTATCTTCCGAAATAGGCATGGAGTTTCTGTTATTATCCTGGAATGTTGAAGCATCACTATCATCTGTATCAAAAACTGGAGCAGGAACAGGTCCTCCTAAAACAACAGGATTAGAAATTTGATTCTTAGATATTGGAGAGCGTCCAGTTCTACTACCAGCATTACCCCCACCTCCGCTGTTACTGTTAATTGGTGTGGCAGATTTATCAAAATAATTTGGATCTTCAGGATCTTCATTTTTATTATCTTGATTTCTTCTATTTCTCCAAAAGAAAAAGAAGATAGCTGCAGCAAGCAAGATACAGCCAATTGGGATGGCCACACCACAAGCAATTGCGGTGGCATGGGATGATTTTCTCTTTGATGCTGGAACTAGAATTCCAGCAGAGGAAGATGCAGGGTATGTAGATGAAGTTGTTGAACTAATGATAGATGAATATGATGAAGAGGAAGTGATTCTTGTTGAATTTGTTGGTGCAATTGTAGTTGAATTATGTGTAGATGTTGAATTATGACTTGAAGATGATGAATGTGATTTGAAATGAGAATATGAAGATGGATAATGGGAATGAGAGGATGAATAGTGATAATAAGAGGATGATGAATGATGATGAGAAGATGACGAATAATCAAAAGATGACGATGAATGATGATGGGAGGATGACGAATAATCAAAAGATGACGATGAATGATGATGGGAGGATGACGAATAGTGAAAGGATGAATGATGAGATGAAGAACTGTGCTCATGAGATGATGAAGAACTGTGCTTATAAGATGATGATGAACTATGTTCATATGATGATGATGACTGACTATGGCTATGGCTATGGCTAGATGATGAGGAAATAATTGGATTCATTCCGATTAAGTTAAAATTAAGTTCTTGCCTATCATCTTCCTTCATTGCCACAAGGCCTAAGTCAAATTTATCGAAATTTTTGGGGACTTGTCCGTGGAGCGTTAAGTTATTTGAATCAAAAGTTAGCCAGTCATGATCACCATTTACCTTTGAGAAATCTATAGAGACATCAGTATCTGCCAAATCTGTGAACTGTGAAGATAAGAATTCATATGAAAAATATCTGCCACGAGTTGCATTAATATTGGGTAAAGAAGATACTGCAAATAGTTTTGTCTTTGTAGCTCTAACGATTTCAAAATTCAAATAAATGACATCCGCATAAATATCATAGAATGCTAATGAGAAATTTGCTGAGGTTTTAGTAGAAGATTCTGGTACTGTACCTTGGATAGTATAGTTAGTCAAAGTCACCCATGAAGGAGCATCTTGTAAATTCATATTTCCTATGTCTACAGTGTTTATGGGTGTACCATCTAGATAAATGTCTGATAAAGGTATTTTATAATCAAATGAATTTTCATCTGTAATATTAATTAGAATTGTGTTTTGTACTGAAGTAGTCAATTGATGAGCACCAATGACAATTTGGAATGGTACATTTAATGCAGAAAACCCTGGAATATCAGTTACTATTAAACTCAAATAATAAGAATATTCAGGGGCAATATATGAATTGACAGCAGGAGCAGTCCCACTAAATTTTATTGAGCCACTGTCGAAGAAACACCAACTAGGTAAAGGAGCATTATATTGCTGTGATTGACCATAGAAATATAACGGAGCACTTGCGTCATAAGTATCTATGAAATCATTTCTTTGAAATGTAATATTAAAAGTTTCATGTGGTGATAAAATCAACCCTCCTGCACCATTTGTATTACCAAAATTCTTTAAAAATGCTAGTAAATTAAAATTGCTTGCCAATTCTACAGAAGAATGTTTTGTAACAACAAATGTATATGTTTCATTTAAGGCATAATCATCAGATTCATCTATCCCCTGTAAGATAAAATTGAAATATTCTGGATCATCATTTTCAGATGAAATTACACTTGAAGGGGGAGTTCCTGAAAATGTTCTTGAAGATTTATCAAAAGTTAGCCAATCAGGAAGATTGAATGCCTGATAATCAATTTGAACATATTTGTTAACTGTTGATTTAAAAGTATCATTCGATATTTGGAAATTAAATGGTTCATTAACTCTCGCTACTGGAGGGTACTGTTTATTAATCCCATACGCCTCGTAGGGGATTGCTGATATGAGATGTACCTGGAGTAGACAATAGAACATGAGTGTTACTATCTTTCTAGGTATCATTCCTGTATATGCAAAATGACAATTCTTATAAAGTAAGCTGTGTTTGTGTATGTTTGTGTGTGTGCGTCTATGTATGATGTGTATTCTCTTAAATATGTCTAGGTTGGTAATTGTTTGTTATCGAGCTAATGAAATTAAATATCTGAAGGTAGAGTCAATATATTTATAGGATGTCTAAATGTATTTCCAATATAAATGGTATGGCTTTTTCTTGCTCAAGTATCAAACTTATTTTTTTAAAACGGGATGAGATAATCGTGTGATATATATTACCTGAATGAAAGTTTGTCAATTGGAAGAACAGATCTATTGATGTATTTATTTTCTGGTTTAAAATAGAATAGAGATTAGATAAAATGGATATGACCATGGCAAAATAAACTGGCAAGGCCAGTTTAACAATAATTGCTAAAACCTTGTCATTATATTTGACCAAGCTCGAGATCAACTTGAGCAATTAGATCGAGATGCGAAACCCACAATTTCCTAAACCATTAACATGGGCCTGCCATGCTTCTCAATAAACACACTTCGTGAACACTTTCGTGTCGAGGGCTCCAATTCACGGGTCTGACTACAGGCACTTTGGCCCGGCTGCCCTATGCGTGTCGACACGACAGCCATCTGAAATATCGACACGAAATTTTACTTACCATCAACACGCCAGCGTTTGAGCCATCCGATTTCCAATTTCCCCATTAGGCATGGATTGGAAGGATAGACTGGGCTTGAGTCGGCGCGAAAAAAGACGGTAAATTCCAAATACGGACAGTTAATTGGCGTGGCGGTGTGAGTTTAACATCGACGCGTTTCGCGACTGACGACCCTGTGCTAAATAGAGTGTTTCTTTTCGCGACAGAAACTGTTCTTTTCGCGTTTTACCGTCTGTAATGACGTTGCTTTTCTTTTAAACTCAAGCAGACGGGTAACCCGGGGTTTATGGTTTCCTAGGCAACCCAGGCAACCGCCTTGATCAGCCCGAGCGGGAAATATTTTGCGAGTTAAATGGATATGCAATTAAATTAATGATTCCAATATGGTAAAGCAAATAAAAATGTTAACGTAATGTATGGAGATCTGGATATAAAAGTAAAAAAAATAAAAAAAAAGGTAAGCACAACCTAATTTTAGAAATGAGTCTGTGATGTAGTCCAATAAGCATTCGTGATCTCTTATCTTGTAATAATTAGTCCGATCAATGGCGTATTCGAGTAGTTGAGCACAAACAATATAGCAACTGCGGGTCAAACAGCCTTCCGAATTATTAACTATTCTATTACCTTTAGACTTCATCATGTTGTCTCGTTTCCATAATAGGGTCCTTGTGATTTAATTCTAGATAATATACCCATGACGTATCTAAAAAAAGAGATACAAAAGTAACAAAGCACCATAGAAGTTATATTTGTTAGTTCTAAACATAATGTTCATATAGCTGGGCGATTAAATTTAATGAACAGCATAGAATATGAGTATAAACTTTTATTTGGCTGGTAATAATAATATAATAAAATAATGTTCCTAATAATATGAAGAAGGATCTACACCGTCACTTGTCATTATATATATATATATATATATACGCGCAGTCGTCGCGCCAACCCCTGATCACTCCGCACGGCGTATTAGTTGTTGTTTTTGTTTTTCTTGCATTTCCCATTTTCTCGGTGTTCGGCTTCCTGAATTCTCGAAAACGGCAAAGCTCCGTTTTGTCCAAACATCTCCAGAACAATAAGGATTGGAATCCAAGGAATTGGCAATGAGCAAATTGCCAAATTTCCAAGAACCAATAACTAACAATCAATCAGGTATTATCTATCGTTGATTATGATCTGTTGTAAGAATCCTTGAACCCTGTATCTTCCTTCTCTCTCCCTTAGAGTATTCATTGTAATCAAAAAAAGAAAAGACAAAATAATAACTATTATTATTATTATTATTATTATTATTATATTAGACGCTATTATTAGCTAAGCATAACTAATTCTTACTTTTGTTGTTACGATACATAATTGAAATACTGTATCCTATTTTTGGAACTCAACTTATAAATTTATCATAGAATGCCAAAATTAGATCAGGATGAAATTAAGAAATATTGGAAAATCTTCACAACTTTAAAACCTTCTGATAATAAAGTAAATTATGATCAAGTCAAACCAATCCTTTACAATTCAAAACTAGATACATCAGTGACGAATAAGATTTGGTTTCTTGCCGATATTGATGATGATGATAATTTAGATTTCGAAGAATTCGTCATTTGTATGAGGTTGTTATTTGATATGGTTAATAAAGTCACTACAGAGGTACCAAAGGAATTACCAGATTGGTTAGTACCAGGTAGTAAGACTAAATTGTTAGAAGAAAGAAAGAAAAATACTGAAAAGGAAAGAGAAAGTGATCCAAAAGTTGAAGTTAAGCAAGTCAATTGGAATGTAACTGATTTTCAAAAAAGTGAATATCAATCCATCTTAAATTCTATCTCTAATAATGATCAATTCACCTTCGCTTCTTTATCTTTAAATTTAAAATCAAAATTCTTTAATCTGGCTAATTCAGATTATGATAAGATGTGGCAGTTAGTTAATCCAAAAAATTTGCCTTCAGTTCAAAAATATCCTGCTTTTTATTTCATTCATATTTTAAAACAACGGAATGATTTAGGTTGTGAATTACCAACTACATTACCAAGTCAATTGGCTGAAATATGTAGAAATCAAGCTTCAACTCCAACAAATCCAAAATCAATCCAAAATAATCCAAAACCAAGCACAACTTCTACTACAACTACAACTACAACTTCCTCTACCTCTACATCTACTATAAATAAGACAAATATACCACCTGTCTCACCAACAAATTATAATGGTAACACCGCCCTACTGAAAGAACAGTACGAAGGTTTACTTCGTTATAAAAGACAAATAGCAAATGCTGTCCCCACTAATTCAAGCGCTACTGTAAACGTTAGTGCTATAATGGATGATTTGAAAAGTATGGAAGAACAAGTCGCTTCTTTGGAAGGCTTCTTGAATAATAGAAAGACTGAATTACAATCGATTAATGATCAAGTTAAGACTTTTGAAAGAAATTGAGTATATATTGGTAACCTCTCCCACTATACTATAGAACCTTAATATAGAAATTCAGATTTCTCACTTTGGAATGTTTGTGCATATTTTGTTTTTTTCATATTTCAAATATATTTATACACCTATATATATATCTATTTTTAATATTTTAAACGAAAAATGAAATTAAAATAAAATAAAAAAAACGATGTCCAAACTCACCCTTACGACTATATGATTTGTTTTATGATTCTAATGGCATTCTTGTTTCTTTTTTGTTTTTTTAGAAACTTTACTAGTATTACGTTTTGTTACTTTGAACGTGTATATAGATATCCTTAAATTTTTTTTTGTTTATATTTAAAGAATATTTTTTATGATTTTTATTTCTTGTCAAACATTTGTAATTTTTAAAACTCTTTATTATTTACAAAATTAGAACTTACGTAGTTTTCAAAGAAACAGATTTCAGATTCACTTCCCTAAACAAAACATAAAACTAAGAAAAAAAATTATCGTAATTCCTCTTGTAATTACATTTAAAAGTGTATATTTGCTCAATCTATTACTTACCATTGTTAAGTTAACTTACAGACGTACTACCATTGTAAAATCATTACATGTTAAAACATAAGTCCTACCACTTATGGATATTAGATATATAGATAATACCTTTAAAATTGCATATATTTATGAGTAAGAGTATGTTAATTGTATAAAAATATAATTCTCTTTTGTATGTAAATTTATGTGGAGCACACGGACTTACTTAAAATAGTCAAATGGCACCTTAAATTTCGGTCACCGCTGCATCTCAAATATTGGAAAATTAACATAAAAAAACCTTCAGTAAAAAAGGAAATAACACTTAAATGGTATTACTATTCAATTTCATTACAACAATTCGAAATCAATGTTAGAAGCTTATTATGATATTTCTAATACTTTTGCTATTACAATTAATTAATATTAATCAAGCTATTGCAAATCAAAAGAATAAAAATAATATAATATTTATAAACAAAACTCAATTAACTCAGTTACCTAGAAATTCTTCGTCAATTGTTTTATTCACTTATGAATCTTCTTCAAAAAAACGAACTACCGATACCACTGCATTAGAAGATGAATTCAAAATCATATCTTCGGCATGGACAACCAATTATAACATTTCAATAACCCCCATTGCTTTCATTCAAATAAATATTGTAGATTCTGAAACTGAGCTTCCATTTAAAATCCCAAATATTGTGATATTCCCTACTAATATTATTGATGTAAATCATACTATAGATATTCAAAAACACTTTAAAACTGAAGAAGATAGAATTCATGACATAGTGGATCAAATATCAAGAATTTTAGAAGTTCCAGCTTTTCAAATAAAAATGCCCACAGACTATGTAATTATATTTTTAAGAATAATATTAGCGTTAAATGTTTCATTTCTTATATACCGTCATCATAAACTTGCTGTTAATGCGGTTCAAAGTAAATTCGTATGGGCATTTTGTTCTTTAACTTTCATTATCTTAATGATTAGTGGACATATGTATAAATCTGTGAATAAATTAGGAGTATTTGGTTATGATGAAAATGGAATGAGACTAATTTTACTACGGAATAAGCTCCAAAAACAATACGGAATTGAAACTTATTATATTTTTATCATTCATAGCATTTTACTTGGGCTTGTAGTATTATTAACAAACATTATTCCATTGATTAAGCCCATGTACCAAAATTACAAAAACCCCGACAAAGGCATTTCAATGTCTGCAATAATCTCTATAACATGTAGTATATTAATTATACTAGTTTTTTCAGTATTCAGAGAACTGTTTCAGTTAAAGTATGAGCTGAATAGATCTTTATTTAATCTTCAAAAGTCAGATTTGAACAAATCAGCTATTTAAGGATGCTCATGGAATATGCAAAACTCTTTATAAATATAATAATTTAGATAATCAAGTATTCACAATAAATAGCATGGTTATCCTTGTAATTTTTTAATCTTTTCTTGAATTTGAACCAACCTTTTATTTAAAACATGAATTCTTCTCTTTATATTTTTCACTCTTTTTGAGTTTTCAATATATACAGTATTATCATCATTATCATATAGTATTTCATTTTCTTCATTTAATGATTGCTTAATATCTCTTAAAAGAATAATAATCAGTGCTTGAGATTCTCGAAGCTGATTTATCGTTTGGTAAATTCCGTCCAAATTCGATGAAAGAATTGAATAAACACATAATTCCACCGGATGAACTCCTGAATTAGGTTCAATATTTTCCATCTTTATAATATATGCTATTGAGATAAATATGTTACACTTTCAATTAATAATCTGCAAATACTCTACTTCATAATATTCCTTCTATTTGCTTTTTTTAAGCACAATAGAGATAATCCGAAAGGTTTTCATTTTCTTAAAAGAAATATTGGTAGTGCTATATGGGTACATAAAAGACTTCTAATTAATAGCCCATCTAGTAGATAATAAAATCTTTATTGAACAGTTGATAATAAAAGAACTACTTTCTGCTGGAATATGATTATATCATTTTTCTAATTAAGTGGTAAAATATTTTATCACGTGACTTATTGAAATATATTCATTTTAATATAGTATTTACTATATATGTCTAAATAAAGTAATCGTCTTTACATCTTAAACACTGTATAACAATGTACTAACTCTCTTGAACTCCCAGTACTTTCATATAATTGAGATCCTCCAGAAAAAAACATGTTTGACAAAAATAAACAATAAAATAGAGGTACTTCAGAAGTTCTTTTGTTGTAGACGAGATCGACTTTATACTCATCTATAAGTTGCTAACTAGAAATTATACATAACACTGAGCAACTGCTAGTTGCATACCTGTGAATATCTGTTCGATGCATAATCTCTACTAGTTAGCCAGCATTACTCAAACTGTGCACTTCTACCCTTGTAAGTAAGTTTATAAACAGATCAATTAAAGTAAAATGGAAGAGCTGGCGTTGACCTTTGAAAAGTATTTAAAGGCCAGCTTTTCAGACTTAAGACATAAATTTATAGTTCTTTTATACAGTTATTTAGTTTAAGAAGAACAACAATTATATGCGTAAGTTCGAAGGATTAACTGGTGTTAAGTTAATAAGATTGTTTAGTTAAGTTGGTAGTTACTATTTAAGTGTATCGTACTACTAAGTTGGTTTACAATGTCTTTCAGCAAATAAAAGACTCCATGGCCAAGCTGGTTAAGGCGTGCGACTGTTAATCGCAAGATCGAGAGTTCAATCCTCTCTGGGGTCGTTTCTTTTTGACAGACACTCAATAATCACGTGACTATTAAAATAGTTAGAGTACTACCATAAATCAAATTTTACATAGAAGAACCCACAATATGAAATAATATTGAACTCTATTTGGAATGACACCTTATGCTTATATCAATGTAAAGGTATGATAATCCTATTATACGAAGTGCTAGTTTAAAATATATATAAATACATACATACGTACATATATATATACATGCGCATTTATACAGGTATATGCCTGAATATAGAGAAAAGTAATGTATGGTTAACTTTAACCTATCAATATCATTCGATGATCTATATCATATATCATAAAATTCATGTAAAATAACATTAGATTACACTCAAAAAAGTTCGAACGAATTCATAATGCATTGAATTTTTATCTTAATCCAAATTTAATTATTGGCTAGATTTCTTCTTCTTTTTTTCTTCTTGAATTTGTTTCTTTTCCTCTTCAATTTCTTCCACATATTTAGCAATTTCTTCAGTAGTTAAAGCGATGATTTCATTATTTGGTTTAACTAAAGTGACTTCGATATTCTTAGCACCAGTCTGTACCACTTCCAATAATGATTTAATAGTTAATTTAATACATTCCTCCGCAGTAGAAGGAGGCTCATCTCTGTCATAATTTTTTTCTAAGAATTCACGTACAGTTTTTGAGTTTCTACCGATTGTTTGAGCGGTCCAAGCTGAGTAAATACCACTTGGTTCAGTTTGGTATAATCTTGGTGTATTATCTCTAGGATCAAAGCCTGCAATTAATGTAGAAATACCAAATGGTCTGACACCACCTGATTGGGTATATCTTTGTTGAACACCCGCAATATATCTTGTTAAGTATTCAACAGTTACTGGATCTTCGACTGTTAATTTATGAGATTGAGCTTCAACACGGGCCTTTTCAATCAATATACGTGAGTCTGCATTTAAACCAGAAAAAGATAGCACTATATGATTATCAATTTTTGAGATTTTAGATGGTGTGATTCTTGTATCTTGTAATTTTAAGGTCGATCTCCTTTCACAGCCTAAAACGACACAATCGGTACCTTTAATACCAACTGTACATGTACCTCTTTTCACAGCTTCTAAAGCATATTCTACTTGGAAAATATGACCATCTGGGGAAAAAATGGATAAGGCTCTATCGTAACCACTCATTAGTGTTTATTTGTTTGATTATTATGGTAGTGGTATAAAAAAACTTTAACTTTATATTATTTAATTAGGAAATAAAATTATAACCAATAAATAACTACGAGTTAGATACAATTCGTTGTAAATACAATTGTTGTCAAATATATAAGGAAATATTCAACACTAGGAGTCTATAATACGAACCCTTTTCTTAAATGTATGGTATTAATTTGAATTACAATATATTTTGCCAATATTAAGGACTTATTGAGTGGCAAAAGAAAGTTACCCGACAAAACACGTGAAAATAAGATATTACACCCGTGCACCATACATATTTTTTTAACTCCAATAAAAATATTTGTAAATATATTAGTATATAGGTATATATGTAGTGTCTGGTGTATGACAGCTTGACCCATAAATTGGTGTGTATGTGTGATATGAACAGACACATGATAAATGCTAATAAAATTCCTTTCAAGTATTAAGGAAAAGAGATGTTATAATTCTTCTAATGCATCTGGTTTTTCGTATGCCAAAGTGTAGTCTCTATTGGTCCCAATAGGGAAACGTTTAATAGAGCCGCATGTACAATGTATTTCTAGAATATCTTTATGGCTCGCTGTAGATTTGGGTCGATCATTACTACCATTTTTCTTTGTATCTTTATTTGATAATACGACATGACAAGTACGACCTGGAATTTGAATTCGATGACATTTCTTACAGACTGTTCTCTTGATACTTGGAAGAATAGAACTTCTTGTTTTAGTACTTACTGAGTGCATTGACTGTGCATAGAGGCGAGCTAATGAATGCGTCGGTTGCCATGTATGCCACGTAGCTAGCTGATATAGATAATTCAATCTTTGCAGATGCTCTTTACCAGGAACATTTTTCTTTGCCATCAGACCTTAAACGCTATTTTTTGTGGTAATATATTTATTTACTCAAATTTGCAATTGGTTCTTTTATGATATTTATTTCATGAATAGAAATTAGCGAAACTTTTCAATTTATCCCGGTCTTCAATCAAACTCCGAAGAATGTGCCCTTTCTATGACAATAAAAAAAAATAGTCCAGCATAGTCTTCTATATCTATTGAGTTCAATTAAGACACTAGTTTCACATCTGTCTTATTGTGATAGCGTTTGCTTCAGTTTGATAATAAGCTACCGTACCGGTTGTTATATGAGGAGTTTGTATACAGCATTAAACTCTCTGAAGAGAAAGAGTCCCATTTCAAAAAATCTAATGAGGTACTGAAACCTGACAAGCATGAATTCAAATATGCTAGTTGAAGAAGAATGATGCATATGTCAAGGCCCCAAATGATATATGTGTTTCTAGGTTCATTGCAATCGTACTCTCCAATTAATTGGACGAAAAAAAAGCCAAATCTATTCTTACAAATGTCTTCCGATCTATCCAAGGCATAATGATAAATTATACAATATACGATTTGGAATATTAATACGAATTTATAGTATCGTAGTAGACGGTTAAGCACACTTGATGCAACTGGAAGAGCAGTGTGGGTATCAATGCAAGTTAGAGTGATCTTATAAACGATTTCACTTAGAGTCATTGCTACCCATGAAAATAATGCCAGAGACAGAGAAAAGTCTTTGATATACCGTATTACAACCAATACGTATATAAGATTCTTAAAGTTTGTAAAGGGAAAATGATCTACCATATCTGCCTTCTATACTTATTATCGAACCCTGTTATATCTTATTTTTTATATTTGTACTTGACTTTACTTTTTGATTGTTTGTATGTGTCACCGTCCATCCACACTTAGAAGCTTCTGAAGTATAGTAGTACCACTGAGATCACCTAACTCACGTAATATGAAGTGCTGTTGTGATCTGTTTCAATAAATTCCCCATATTATTTGATAAAGTATCCTAGGCTATTATGCCTATTCCCTTGTCCTTCCGCCTCTTTTTGGCAGTCCGTGTTCCGAGAATTCATGGTGTAAGATAAGCTTGGAAGAATGCGATGAGCTGGTGAAAAAAGGTCTGTGAAAGATGCACCGGGAGTTAGAATTAGGGGACACTAGGCATATCTAGAATGTAAGTTACGAACTATACAGTTATATCTCAAGAAAAATAATGATATTTAAAGATTGAACTATTAGGAAAAAAATGTCTATCAATAGCGGAACAGCGATAATACATTTAACCAGGCCTCAACTGTCATTCTTAGCGCCTTCACTTGCTGCAACAAGAATTAGATCTTCTTCTTCCATCAGCCTAGGAAGAAGAATCCGTAAAGAGATAACACACTATATAAATGGGACAAAACTTCTGGCTAATGAATTGTCGGACTCTGTGAAACTGGTTGTTCGAATGACACAAGGTGATCATATGAAACGGAGGGAACTGATTCAATTACGAAAAACTGCAGATGACCTTTTTAGGCTATTACCTTTTTCTGCATTTATAATCATTCCATTTGCAGAATTATTGTTACCATTTTGCTTGAAACTATTCCCAAACCTACTACCATCAACCTACGAGACGGGTGACAATAAAATGTTGAAATTAATACGATTAGCTGAGAACAAAAGCATTATTTCTTCCTTATTAAGAAACACATTAAATGACTCTAAATTAAACATACCATTATATAACAATCATAGCAAACAAATTGCTACTAATAAAGAAATCTTCAATAAATTTTTCTATAGGCTAAAAATCTTGAAACGAAATGGATATAGCCTGGCCATTACAAAATTAAGTTTTCACTTTACCGAACATGAAGTTTTACAAGTGGCAAAATTGTTTAAAGATGATACATTATTAATCAGCCTTACAAAAAGGCAACTGAGTCTATTGAACCAATATATGTCGTTGAGTCTCCCATCACTAGGAACGATGAATTTACTGAAATATCGTTTGAGACACACATTAAATAAAATAAAGAAGGATGATATCTTGATTGCAAGAGAAGGTGTAACTCATTTAACTGACGAAGAATTATATGAAGCATGCATGTCTCGTGGAATCCAAATTCAACATGAAACTGATCTTCTGACACACAAGTCGGTGATGCGAAAAGAGATGATAAAAGCTTTAGAAAATTGGCTTCTACTTAGATTAAAACACCATATTCCTATGGTTCTTCTGATACTAGCCACTACAGCACCATCAAACATTTCTACACATTGGTCCCAACCTTATGTCGATGGAATTTTCGAAGTTCTTTGTATGATCCCAGATTCCGTATATACTCTTGCTAAACTAGATATATCCGCCTCAGTTACACCATACAACAACTGTATGGCATTAACCAACATAGAGGATAAGCCACTAATTAAATATAAAAGATAAACTCCATTCCACAAGAATAGCTTCATTAACATAGTCTCTCATTAGCTTCAAATTTTTACATTCGAATTTTTTTTGATCGCCGAATAATTTATATGCTGTTTCCTTTATATGCTATAAATAACTTTATTACTTAACTAATTTTTTCAATTGCTCTCTATCGGCATTACCCGCGCTTCCGAAAACTGCTCATCGCAAATTTGAAAACTGAAATTTCAAATCGCTCACAGATTCTCTAGATATGACGAAGCAATTATTGCTGATTTGGCAGAGACTTAATAATCAATATTTGGACCCTATTATTGATAAAAGTGTTTATTATTGTGTTTATTGTCCACACATACAATTTGAATCGTATGGCTTCTTTTTTCGGTTTTCGTTTTTTTTTAATAAGTATTAATTAGCATAAATTGCCTTAATATATATTAAATAATCCAAATTATTATGCAATCTTTACATCCTTTACAGCCAAGAGATTCATCTCCGGACTCTTCACACTCACAAAATTCAAACGATATCTTACAAAGTTGGGATATACCTCAAGAAATTAAATCCAGAGATAAACAGAATCAATCGAAGGAAAACAATACTTCTCATAACGATCGTTCTGATTTTAACAATCTTACCGACTCTAATAATAATAATATTAATAATAATATGAATGATATTAATCATGATACTGGAACTAAGAGAAATTCACGAGAAGCTGACCTGATAGAACTAATAGAAAAGAAGAAAAGACAGAATAGAGAAGCCCAAAGAGCTTATAGAGAAAGAAGAGCTAATAAAATACAGGAACTTGAGGGCAAAGTCAGAAACTTACAGGAAATTATTAATAATTGGCAAAATAAATACAAATTATTAGAGTCGAAATTCGAATTTCAGTCCAGTACAATAGAAGATTTAAATAAGACCAACATATATCTAAAAATGCAGTTAGAATCTTCCAATTCTAAATCAAACGTATCTCCGACAAGCATAGATAGTAATCAAAATATACATTCTCTTAATAACAAACATGATTTCGAAGACAGTAGTACTGAGAGTATACCCATCAACTTACATCATAAGGATAATATTCACACAGACTCTCATCTTAATAAACTGCCGGAAACCCCTCAAAATAATATACATACACCTTCTAATCTAAATAACAATAATAATATTTCAAATACAAACTCGAGCATAAGCTCAAGCATCAGTGGAAATAACCCTTCTGATCTAATGCCGTTTCTGGGAGGTAATAAGAACAGTTTCCATGCAACTCAAAATAATGACAATCACTACACCAGTAAAAAAAATAACACTCCTAATTTGGTACACTCAACTAACCAGCATACCAATGTTTCAACCCCTAGCTCCTGCTCCTCAAGTCTGGAGAATTCTCAACTAAAAAATATGATAGATAATTTTAGACCAATGGATGCCGTTCCTCTAAAATCAAGAGAATTAGATACCTCAATTTCTGCAACCTCAATATTATCAAACTTACAAACACCAAAAAACTATTCTACATCTCCAAATACTGTAACTTGCAACAACAATATTCATAAAAACAATCCTTCAGAAAAAATAAACTCTACTACAACCATTTCCAGCAGAAACAGTACCTGCACTACCACTTCAAGTACAACATTTGAGGAGCATCAATTTGAATTTATTCCAGATGGTATTAAAGAAGAACCTTTACCGAAACCTGTTATCCCATTACCAAATAATAAGGCCTGGTCTTGTCCAAAAAATTGTACTTCTCTGTTTGATGATGACCCTGCAGCAGCTTCTGCATTAAGCACTAACTCTGATGAATCAACTACCACCACTAAAAAGAAATGCTCTTGCCCGAAGTCTCAATCAAATTCTGAAACAGTGACTCCTTCCCATACAACGTTTACACCTGTTATGTCATTTGCTGAAATTAGTGAAAATATGAATATGGTAATAACACCAAATGAAAGCTCTGAACGTAAAGATGAATTTCATGATAGTTCTATTAAAAAGCTGGCGGATAACAACAATAATTCAACCAGCAATAATACACCAGATTCATGCGATTTATGCCACGATACTATTGAAAGTAAAATGTTTTGCATCGCGTTAATGAAGAAAAGTAAAGAGCTAAACAATAATATTAATGAAACTCCATCGTCCAACTTTCCAGGAGAATATATACCTATCAGTGCTGCTTATCAAAAAATCAGAACTCATATGGTACAAACAATGAAAAAAGTATCTCATGGAAATT
Source organism: Henningerozyma blattae CBS 6284 (assembly GCF_000315915.1). Classification (NCBI taxonomy): domain Eukaryota; kingdom Fungi; phylum Ascomycota; class Saccharomycetes; order Saccharomycetales; family Saccharomycetaceae; genus Henningerozyma; species Henningerozyma blattae. Next base: position 463,027 of record NC_020194.1, on the reverse strand, counting down.
TAAAAACTTTACCAATCAATTCTGTTATCAATGGACTGTCAATTAGAGGTAGAGAAGTTGAATTGAAAAGTGTTAATGATGTATTGAGAGATATGGACAAAGCTGCGTTTCAGGCTGAATAACATGATACTCAATAATAAAAGTTGTTAGCTGAGAATCTTTGCTTCTTAATTCCAATTTTCATACTAATATTCATACCCGAAGGCTACTTTCTCCACATAATAATTTTATTTATTGCCTGCTATTATTAATCAACAGATATAGCACATAAATATATATTCGATTTGAAAACTACACCTCTGATTTGGTAATCAGACCTTACTATTTTTGATCAAAACAAAGAAGATATTTTATTTATCTTGGTCATGTTTTAAATTGATAACAAGAACACAAAGAAAACTGACAGAGTTGTCACGTAGACACTGATTAGCTTACAGTGAAGGACTAAGGATCTAAGCTCCAACTATTAAAGCCAACACATTGGGTGGAAAGCATTACAATAGACAATTCATGAATATGCCCTATGGGCCTATCGATATAAACAAAATAACTGCTTTAGAGCTGTATCCAAACAAAATAGAGGGCAGCTAATATATTCGCTATATTAAGTAGCATATTTAACGCAAAACGAAACTTAATATTAGCAAATATATTTAAGGTACTCTAAGTAAGCATCTTTGTTCATATAAGGGAAGAAAAATCAAACAGTCTAAATACCTAACTATATTACTAATATAATCACTGGATCTACGCTTCATCTTTAGAGGCAATAATAATAACTATTGATTCATAGGTAGAACGAATGTAATAGCTTACAATTTTACTTTATTTATATTTGAGACTTCTGGGACTTTTGATACTGATTCTGGATTAATTCGACAATAAATAAACAAAATTATATGCTAAAAATGGTCTACTGGCATGCAATAAACTAGTTTTATATTTAGGATTATAGAACTTAATAATATAAGATATACATTAAGTATTTGCATATTTTTGACGGTTCTATGCTCCGCTGGGATTCCAACCGAACAGGTGACACTCCATATTCTCAGATTTACGTAATAATATTTTTAGCTCTGAAACGAAAAGCAAAAATATACTCGGTAGTACTACTGGCATATGATTTCTTTATATCGCTATAATTTATACCTTTACCGATGTGTGTGCTAGATAGTAATTTTTTTCCTTGAAAGTTTGTCATTGTTTATTTGAATATCTTTTCCTAAATTTTAAGGTTTGAATCAAATAGGTAGGAGCAACTATTTATTAAATTTGTATGGACATAATATAGAGCATTTAATAAATCAGCCTAGTTATTTAAGGCCATGTTACAGCAAAAATGATTCTATATGCTTCAAACATAATTCAGTAAATATTTGCATGAGAGGACTATTGCAGTTGACTCTGGGCCCTTTACAGCTAACTAGTCCGTATCACTATAGACCTCGTATAATAATAACTAATTAACTGATTAATACACCTTACACAGAATTACTAAACAAAATCAGCCCAGCTGCTAATATTTTTTATTTCTTAATATAAACTGTGGAATAATGACATATAACATTGAATGGTTTAATACAATTGACGGAACTACTACTCCAAATATTAAAACAAAAATTGGAATGAGACTAACGCTAAGGAAAAGTATAAAAGCAATGAAAATATAAGAACCCCAGATATGTCAATGTTCTGGGCTAGAAACCTAGCAAAAATGTTTTGAAGTGATCACAGCTATATTTTAGTGTTTTTAGTAGCTTATGAAAAATCGAGTTTTATAACCTCAAAATTTCTAACTTTGTATGATAAGATGACATGCAACAAGCAGAGCTTCATAGAATACACGAAACATGTGACGTCCAAGATCATGCGATATAAAAATGTAAAAATTTTAGTCTCTGTTACTCTCAGTGGCGCATTTCTTTTGCTGCTAATTTAATATACCTGAGCCCAGGTAAGTTAAATATTATACTATTACGTTCCGACTTGATCACTATATACTTTCATCTGTTTTGTATTTCGTACTTTTTGTTTTCTGTTCCTTATTTTTTTTTTTACCTTAAACCTCTAGTTTATTCTGTTAGATTTAGAGTATTAAATATAATTTATGCTCATGATTCATCTGCTTGTTCATTTACATGTTCATCTCGTTATCACGGGATTGCAAGGTTTACTACACTGGATATTAGGTTCAGCGGGTATAAGCTGTTACCCGGAGTATCACTTACTAGGATGTAATGAACAATAACTTCTTATTGATCCGGTATATAACTATTAACCTATCCAACTCTCTAGTTATCAATTGTTAATTGTTCCTCTTGGAAGTCAAGAAGATCCTTCGTCGACCTACAGTTGCCTCTTATACACCTTTACTCATTGGTGGCCCAACCAATACATCCCGAACCGATTAGTTCCCAGTTCTCTCCATTACTCCTGGACTCACGTTTGCATCTGTTCGTCCACTACTATGGTAAGTAGACACCTAGGCTATAGCCCCTTGCATTCTTTTAATAAAGACACGTAGCTAACACATCTGTAGCCACTAGTGACAGTGCGTCCCACTTGTGGTTGGCCACTCCACTAGTCACGTGATTAGCTCAAGCCCATGCGGATACTTGGTAATCCCTCCAGGATCCCTTCAGGGATGCTAACATATACACGTGATAACGGAATGAACATGTAGATTAACAATTAAGTGAATCATGAACATAAATCCTATTTAAGAAGCTGAAGCAAAAAGAATAAACTAGAGGGTTAAGGTAGAACAAAGAGGTAAGAACCAGAAAACAAAAAGGACGAAATACAAAAGATGGAAGTGTATAGTGAACAAATCGGAACGTAATAATAATAATATTTAACTTACATAGGCTCAGGTATATAGTTGTATATTTTAATAAACCGTTAGTATTAAACTAGCAGCAAAAAGTGCTGGAATATGATTATACCATTTTCTATTAAGTGGTAAAAGACTTTTTATCACGTGACTTATTATTTAAAATGTGTTTTTCTTATTATATCGAAAAACACTATTTAAGAAATATATTCCTTTTAGTTATAGTATTTACTATATATGTCTAAATAAAGTAATCGTCCTTACATCTTAAACACTGTGTAACAATGTCTAACTCTCTTGAATCCCAGTAAAAAGATATACTACTGGGAGTAGCAAAGCTTAAAACTGTTCCAACAAAAAACTGCTTTCAACCAGAGTCGAACTGATGATCTCCACATTACTAGTGTGGCGCCTTACCAACTTGGCCATGAAAGCTATTTTTCTTGTTTTCATTGTAGATGATATCGACTTTATAATCATCTACAACATTTTAAGAATAAACTACTTGGTCCCTAGCACTATTAAAAAAACAGACTACTAACACCAACTGCGGTAAAATAATAATATTATTTTTCTAACGTTTTCTTAAAACCCCATTGTTACCAAGTGTTTAATTTTTACATACCTAGTTTTGTTCATAATTAGGGTATTGGTTAAGCAAGGGAAATGTTCTAAAGAACATTTATGAATGTAATTTATTTTATTTTACTATTTAAAAAGCATATTGTAGATGAAAACATATGTTAATAAATCATGTAAAAGAAGTAATCCAATATTACATAAAAAACATCACTATTAAATAATTTCAGACTCTCTCAACTTCCAGTAGTTTTCAAATAGAGCTTCATATTCTAAATATTAGTTTATTAACTATTAAACCATTGCGCAACTTCTTGATTGCATGAGTATACGACTTTATGACTTGTAGTCATTTAGTTGTATAAATGAATAACTGTGTAATTATTTGATTCGTTGTCATTTACTCGCATGATTGCACCACTTGGAACTTATACTTGAGAACATTAGCCTTATTATATTAATTTCATAAACTTCTGAAGTACTCACAATATATCCACAACAAAAAATTTAGAAAAGTATATTATATTTACATGGGTAGGTTTTAACCACTTAAAGCTTTGAAAATAATTGTAACCAAATTTATATTCCTAGCCAAACTATTTATAAGAAACTTGGCATATTAATATCTTGACAGAAATGAGCGGTACCAATAATTTAGATAAGTATTTTATAGACATAAAGTGAAATACTTTTCTTAAATTATGCCAATATAATAACCTTATTAGCCGGTTTTCTAAGTAATAAAACTTGGCCTTTCCCAAAAAAGAATGTAAGTATATGATACAAAATATTTCGCAGAAAAAGAAAATTGATATAGACACTTCCCAACAGATTTAAGTCGTCATATTTCAAAACTCACGACATTTATAGCCCAATAAACACTTGCCAATATAAAATTATTAGCCTAGTTTTAACGAATATTGGAGAATAGATACCCATTAACATATAGTAAAACAATTATAAAACTTTTATATCTTATCTTTCCAAATATGCTTTATAAATTATTAATTAGTTTGGAGCGAGTATTTAACTATATTCAATTTTCCTATTTACATGTGCAGTTAAGAAAAAAAGCTAACAAAAAAAACAATGCTTCCAAGTTATTAATATCTGTAAATGTCTATAAAAATATTGAAATAAATATTAAAAATCTGAATATGCATCTGAATCTAGCAATTCACTTAGCTCTTCTTTTGATAAGTCTAGCGTAGAATCATTGTCCATAACAGAATCTCTTGAAACTATGACAGAAGAAGTACCGTCGTTATAGCTTACCGTACCATGAGCAACACCCTTTGCTATACACCGCACTTTATTCATTCCGATTATAGTTGATTTATCTCCAGTTCTTAGTCCTGCAAAAAGTTGCAAAATATGGGTAACTCTATTACTGTGAGGAACCTCTTTAACTTTAGTGAAGCTACCAAATTCTGGGATAGGTTCAATAAAAACAATATCCTTTGATGAATAATTTCTTTTAAAGAATTCCCTTTCAGAGCTTGAGATTAATCCATCTGTTTCATTAAATTCATGCTTAAATAATTCTTGGCCCTTAAATTCATGAGGAATATTTTCGTGTGTTATTTCCATTTCTGATTCTGTATCTTCCAAATCAATAATTATACTATCCTCTGTATGTTTAACAGTACAAGCATCATTACTCTTGGAATTGCCTTTATCAATTATACTGGTGTTATGAATTGACGTTGGATAAGGTTGCGCCAATTTTTCTACCGTCGACTGGGAATGCTTATTAATTAGTTTTTGAGGTGATGTCTGTTGAGTTAAAATAGCGTCTTCTGGTATATGCTTAATGTCACCGCTTAATATTTCTTTTAAGCTCTTTGGTTCAATATTTCCTAATTGTTGAGATTCAAATTCTGATTTTGTTGGAGACAAGCTATCGAATGAATCTCTCTCTATTTTATCCAGAGCCGTCATCGGAGATATAGACAAAGGTATTCGCTCTATTGAAGATACTATTTGTTTTTTACCATTTTCATCGGTAGTAAATTTATTAACAAGGTCACTAGCAGAAACAATGCCTAGCTCAACATTGTCGGGCATGAAAAACCTCTTCTCTTTTTTGGAAATTGCATGAGGTGAATGCATTTGATTTTCATCCACATTTGTAGCTTTTATAGCTTTTATAGCTTTTGTAGCTTTTGTAGCTTTTGTAGCTTTTGTAGCTTTTGTAGCTTTTGTAGCTTTTGTAGCTTTTGTGGCTTTTGTAGCTTTTGCTGCCTTTGATTTAGTTTTTTTGTTACCCTTTTTCTTAGGGGGATCTTTGTCCAGCATGCATTGTGTAGCATATTGTATGACAGCTTCAGAATCCTCCATTTCAAAAACTGCTTTATCATCATCATTAATATTAATAAACTTTTTTAAGCATTGAGGATTAATGTTAGGTGGTAGGATACGATCTGACTCTTTATAGCTCAGATAATTTTGCGAAATAAGTTTTTGAAGGCTTGCATAGTCTTCCATAGCCTTTTCGAATTTAGTTTCTTCATTACTACTAAATAATAGAATAATTTTACCATCTCTTTTTCTACCGGTTCTTCCCATTCGCTGAATATTTTTTATAGGGCTGCTTGTAGTGTCATAACATATAATAAGGTCAACCTCGCCAATATCTAAACCTTCTTCACCAATAGATGTACAAACCAAAACATTATAATCACCATTTTTAAATTGTGAGATGACTTCTTTTTGTCTTTTCTGATTCATACCGTTGATTTGAGCCTCTTCAGAGCTACCAGTTCTACTCGCAGTTCTTAGCTGCTTTGCGTGATCTTTTTGCTCAGCTTGAATTCTTTTTGCCTCTTCTACTTCCTCTTGGCGTTTCAACCTATCTACCTTCTTCCTGCCTTTTGGCTTATGCTTTCTATTGAATTCAACTTCATCAAAGCCTTCCTTTCCTTTGGCTTGTCCAATAAAAATGTGAGGCCTAATATCAGCATTATTCATTCCAGCTACGCATTTAACAATTTCTAATGCACTTTCCCTCAACTCAGTAAAAATGATAACCCTTGATGAAGACCCAACTTCTTCAAAAAAACTGATAAGTTCATCTCTAATGCATTGCATTTTTTCATGACCTAAAAAATGAGGATTTTCGATAAGCTTCTCACAATCTTTCATTAAACTTTTTAGTATAGGGTTATAATAAAACCCTGCAGCTAACTTATTTGTAGATTTACCCAACTCATACTTTGTTGTAAATTCTAAATGCTTATTTTCCAAGTAATTAAAAAAGGGGCGTATACCGTATATTTTTATACGTTTTAACATTTGTCCAACATGATTTAGTAATTGCAAAATAAAATAATTTCTCCATTTGATTCCTTCAGGAATAGCAGGGTTAGATATTATTTTTTTACTTTGTTGAAGTGCCACAAATGCATTAATTTTAGAAGGTGGGCAATCTTCATAAATACCCAGTCCAATTGCTTGTTGAAGGACAGGCGTAATCGCCATTCCCAGTTTTTCAATAATATCTTCTATATCTGATGACAATGGTAGGTTAATTTTAACCTTTTCTTTATTTTTCATGTATCTTGTGATATCTGAACTATCTTCTGTTCTAATTTCAATCTTCGAAATATCTAGATTGCTGACTACTTCTTGCACAGAAGCCAGTTCTGTCCCAGGAGTAGCAGTAAGTGCCAAAATACGATACGAGGAATTAAATCTGTCAATAAACTTTACAACATTAACATATGCATAAGAACCAGTACCTCTGTGTGCTTCATCAATTACCAAACAAATGATATCTTTTGGATTAAGAACACCTCTTTTCAAATCATTCTCAACTACTTGGGGAGTTGTGAAAAAAACACGTTTCGAATTCCATATACTTTCACGATTCCTACGAGTCTTGTCCAATAAAATAGCAGTTTGGGCGCTAGGTATACCTGTTATTCCTAAACAAGCTTGGATTTGCTGTGCTACTAAGGGTCTAGTAGGAGCAGTAAAAATAATTTTACCTGTTTTAGACCATCTAAAAAAATTGAGCATGACTGTACTTGCAATAAAAGTTTTACCCATACCAGTTGGAATTGCACATAATACATTTTCAAAAAGTGCTCTTCTTACAATACTAAACTGGTATTCTCTCAGTTCAAAATTTGTAGGGTAAATATAGAAATCTAATTCATCTTGTCTTAGAATATGGTGTGTAGGTCCAAATGTTACATCCCTCTGGATTTCTTCATAAAATGGGGCTTGTCCTGGGAGAATTTCACCTTGCAAGTTTCTTTGCTGAGGTAACGATCTTCTAACCACCGTTTCTTTGACAGTCATGTTAATATTTTTTTCATACAGTGAATTGAGTTCATCATCATCAAAGTCGCTTAAATCACCATCCTTCGTAGACATCACCATATCATTGTTCTTACCCGCTTCCTTGTTCTTTTTTCGATCTCTTTATAATACAGACCGATTATATAATGTTAAGATTACAGGTTCTTACGCGTTTAAAAACTATTTCTACGCGCCTCAAAAACTGCTCATCCAACTATGAGAATGAACCCAAATAAAAATAACCTATAAATAAAAATAACCTATAAATAAAAATACAGGTGACAACAGATTTTGCATTTTAGAATTATAGCCAAAGGGATTTAATACAGAATGGATTATTATATAGGAATCCTTGTTGCTTGTCCCTTATTTACTCTTCCTTTTACAGGTTTTCTTAAAAGGTCGGGAAGACACTAAAAAGAGAATGCACCGTACAGAATCCCTTGTGTGAAGTTTGCTTAATACGTAGTAAACAATATTATCTTTTTATATCTAATATAATAAAAAGTCAGTAGAACGCTTCACAAAAATTTACAGAGTTATTTATAGAGTGTATTAGGTAGCTTAGATATAATTATTCTACAAACTTTTAGTTTTAATGTGCTACTGTGATAGCCTAACAACTAGTTATGAGGATCTAGCGACAAAAAAATAAATAGAATAACTAAAAATTCAAATATAAAAATTAAACTGAAGATTAAGTAAAAGAGTTATATAATAATAAAATAAATATTGTCGAAATAATATTAAATTATTGGGTCTGTTTCCTATATTTTTCAAAGGAAAGGATAATGTCATTTTTGGAGAATTGTAAAATAGAGCCCCTATAATTTTTTTCCATTAAGGTTGCCAATTGTAAATATAACGAAACAGTACTACCTTGCAAGCTGGACCAAATTTTTTCAATCAGCGTGTCTTGAATTATATCGCTGGAGGAAATGTTAAAGTCTGTAACGACTTGTTGATGCAATTTTGAGATTAAATTATCAATTTCCTGAGGTGTATATCCAGACAACATATTATCCAAATTTTGTTTACTATAAGCTGCCCGACGTGCAGGATTGAGAGTTCCTCTATTACGATTATTTCTCAATAAATTAAGAGCACCTGAAACAAACGAAGTTAATTTAGGCATCGTCTGTCTTAATCTATGTGTAACGTATAATTCTTTATAGTTATCAAAGGTGATTTTGATTTCTACCAAGGGCTGGTTTAAAACATCATTCACATTCACATATGCAAAAGTTTTGATTAACCAATTACTGTTTAATATTAATGATAGTAATTTCTTACTCACATCTGCCGATGGATTCTGGGAAATAGTATCAGAAGGCTTTGACAATGAATGAACGATTTCTATGCCTAAGTTTTCGAAGCCCTTATGAACTAATAAAAGCGTTTCATCATTTTCTAGTGATTCATTTCCTAAAACTAATTGTTTTGTCCTACTATAAATTTCTTCTGTATTTTTCATTATCACAATAACGGTTAACAAAAATGGGGCCACAGATATATCGGAATAATCGATAAAAGCACGTTCGATAAATATTGACTCATCCTTTACAAAGTCAAGCCATGCTTGTTTAATTTGATTTATTAATCTTTGTGTAGCTCCTAATAAATATTCTTGATTAGAATTCTCTAAAGCTTTTGATCTGCTTTGTAAATACATTAACAAAGATGGTGAAATTGAAGGTAATTCCTTGATCCTATGGACCAAATATGAGCTGATATCTGTTATAGTGTTGTGAAAAGCTTTGGAAACTAACTCATTAATTAAAGTTGCCGATTTTCTATCTGAATCCATAGTCTTGATTTCTTCCAAAGAAACAACCCGTGAATTTAAATCACGATATTGAGCAATAAATTTGCTGAAATCTCGGTTATCAGAAAGGTGGAAGAAGTTATCCAAAAAGTTTTGATATACAATGCATTCTCTCTCGATTGTTTCCAAGATATCTAATATTCCTAATACTATATTCAGTTCGGGAGGGGCAGCGTTTAATTTTGTTGAATAATCTAAGCTACCCTTCTTATATTGTAAAATATCAACGAAGAATTTATTTATTGAAGCTAAAGTAACCATATTCTCTGACTCATTATTTGTAAAACTTTGGTTGTTATTCTTCTCAAAAATATTTAATAATCTTGATCCCTCATCACTGTAAATATTATGAGCAGTCTCATTCCATTTTTCCATAATTGTTTCATATGAATTTGGGGATACATCCTTGCAGAATCTTGTCAAAGAAGAAAATACTAGCAGTCTAGATAAGATATTGGTCAATTGTGTATTCTTCATATGTTCTATATTACTAAACATTTTTGTCAATTCATCAACTACTCTAATAAGAAATGCAGAGGTAACTTTTTCATATGTTTGTCGCCTTTGTTGAAGTGCAGACATTCCACCCAAATAATCATGAACTGATGATTTTTCACCTTTTATTGCAATTAACGCACTGAATAACTTTTCTAGTTGATTATCCATTCTACCTAGATTATGCTCACTAATTGGTTTCGATAAAAGTTCATATAACGTATCTTGATCCATCGAAACACTATTCAAGAGTTGGGAAAGGGTATTCCATAACATTTTTTTATTTGCACTTTCTACTTGAAGCCCATTATTTTGCTGTTCAATATATTCAATATCATCAGCTACATTACCCATTTCCATTAGAAACAGAGATATTGTTGGATCCATTTTTTCACATTCTTTGGTAACCGCTAATTGATATGGTTTGAGAGTAGATCCAGATCCTTCTAAAGATATCAAATTGTTATTCAGAGAATGCTTTTCATCCGCAATTTTTCGATCTAGCTTGTCCAGCATCTCATCGGGGTCTTCCTTCCCATCCCAATTAATGTCAGCAAGAATTTCATTCATCTCATCATCATCAATATCAATTAGAGGTGGTCTTGTTAGAATATCTTTGGAAAGTGTTGTGCCTTTTTCTTTTTCTAAAGCTTCTAATTGTGGGATATCTGGCTGTTCTTCCTCAATAATAGAAACCTTATGAAATCTGTGAGGAAGTACTTCATCACTAAAAATACTATCATTGTTACTACTTACTTCGTGAAGGGAGTTATCTGAACCGAATGGTATATTTGAACCTATTGGTTCCTCTGGAATACTAATGTTATTGTTAACCTCTTCACTAATAGCAAACGGGTTATTTGGTTTGTGAACAATTTTACGGCACCTCCCTCTTACTTCTGGTATTTGTTGTTGGTTTACCTGTAAAACTGGAGAATTAGATAGTGGTGCAATAGGGAGAGCAGAGCTTGGAGGAGTAGGGGGGTATTTTACTTGGGAAAGGGTGTACGATCTCTTCTCTGGCTGGTCATCAGATGACCGCCTTTTTAGATGTAATGGTTCAGTTTGGATAAAAGATTTATCATCAGTAGGTGTGGGTAATTCACTGTTGTCTGTAAATTCAAATTCATCACTGTCTGGAGTTGAATCCACTTTTTCAGTCAGGACCGAATTCAGATTAGCTAGCATATTATCATTGTTATTCATCTGTGTTGGTTCATCTGAATTTCTTGCAGTACCTTGGATCTGAGCCATTTCATCTTTCTTTACTGCAGGTGTCTTTTGAAAAACTGGTGATCCAGATTGATCATCATTTGGTTCTACTAGATTAGTGGTTATTCTCTTCTGAGATATCCTTCTCAATGGTGCTTGATGCAATGCAGGTTCTTGTACTATGGCTTCAGAAGGAATTGGGCCAGAAATGCTTGTGCATGTTTTGCCAGATGCTAAATTAGAGGTATTGGGTATAAGGGAATTATTGTTCAAGGTAGAAGAATTAGTAATTTTAGGTAGTGAGATATCTGGAGGAGAATTGAAATCCTCATCGACTAAAGTGATATGACTTTGGTCAGTAGAATCCAAAAAGTTTTGAAGTTTGGAAGTACTATCATTAGCCTTTTGAACAACATTATCAGTAGAATTACTATTGGAAGTATAGTCATTGATACTAGATAATAATTGTGAATGTAATTGCTGTTGAGTATTCCTTTTTATAAACTTATTTTTAATCACCGTCACATTTTCTTGCTCGTTTTTCTGATGTTCCATATATTGCTGGTGTTTTCTTTGTTGTTCAATCTGTTGCAATTGTTCTTTTTGAAGTTCTAGTTGTTTTTCTTGTTTTCTTCTTAATTCAACATCCTCTCTTTGCTTTCTTTCAAAATCAATTTGCTGTTGTTGTCTTTTTTCTTCTTCTATTCTTTCAGTTTCAATTCTCCTTCTTTCTCTTTCGAGATTCTCTCTTTCAATTTTTTGTATCATTTCCTTTTCTTGATGAATTCTTTTATTTTCTTCCTCTTCTCTTCTGATTCTCTCCAATTCCTCTTCTTCTCTCCTTTGTCTTTCTTTATTTTCTATATCTCTTAACCTTTCATTTTCTTCTGCTTCGTTTTTTTGTCTTCCCATATCATGGTCTTGTTGTGTCTGTTGTTTTGATGAGTGAATTCTTGCGAGAGCCTTTTGTTCCTCTATTTCTTGATTTGCTAAAGCAAGTCTATTCAGTTCTTGCTCATTTCTGGCATTTTCTAAATCTGAGTCTTGAAGATATTGTTTCTTTTTTATAGAATCTAATGTATTAGTGTTTTGTTGTTGGATTTCATAAGGCTCTGTTCCACTCATTTGCTGATGGTTATACAAATTTTTCTTTTGTTGATCAAGTTCTATATTTTTCATAAGATCATAATTTGTTGTAGTATCTTTGGTATTAATTGAAATTAAATTTATATTTGAATTAACATTTGAATTTGAGCTTCTTAAAAATTCTCTTGAACTACGTTTCGAACTATTTCTAGACCAGAAATTTAACGGGTTATGAGATTCATGTTGAAGCGGTGAAGTAGGTTGTAGAGCCGAAGGTGGAGAAGGTGGGGCATGTGTTGGTGAAGGAAAGTAAGTTTCCTTTGATATTGGGCTATTAAGATTATTCAACTGTTGTGAAGATTCTGTAGTGGGTGACTTTCCTCTTGGAGGTGGACTTGAAGTAGTATTATCATTATTGTTATAAAATTGTTGAAATTGATTTCTATTACAATTTGAAGTAGTTGCCCGGTTGAGGTATTGGGGAGAATAGGTAGTATCTATTTTATTTGAGAAATTTGGAGTGGACACTGAAAATGGTAAAGGGGAAGTAGGCGGTGTTGGTACAGTACTTATCCTATTGTTAACTGGACTTGTCATTATATTATTAGGAATTGAAAGTGGTGAATTTAATGGTGGTGAATTATGAGAAAGATTAAACTGTGAAGACCGTTGCGGAGTCATCAGTGAACTTTGCCCCATAGAAATTCTGCTATCATTGTTAATGTTTTTATTTTCCCGTGTTCTCATTGCTCTTTGATAGCTATTCTCATCTAAATGGAAGATTCTTAAATTCCAATTGATTAATTGTGGTACACGGCCATCAAAAGCTTGCATGTAAACATTCACAATTGATTTAACAAAAACTGTTCTTTCTTTTGTAGATCTAGTTTTCCAATAGTAAGGTTTCCCCAAATGACAAATAAATCCGGTTTCTATCTCAGGGTCTCTCTCTAAGGAAGTTAATTCTTTTAAATTCCAAGTTCTTCCAATTTGGAAATAGCCAGGCTGACTTTCTTTTGCTTTATGTAATAAAACTACTCCTTTATCTTGAGCCTTTGCACTCATTATTAGCATTCTCTGTTTTTTATTTTTCAAATTTGAATCTAATGGAGGTCTTGAATTTTGGTATTTAGAATCTTCAGTTATTCTTACATGAGTAATGTAGTTATCGGGAGGTTCAAAAGTATTTGGGTTTGGTTTGCTAAAACATGTTAGAATAATATTCTTCCTATCTCTTTCATATTGTTCGGCAAGGAAATTCGTAGTAGAACTTTGTGAAGATGTATTTGATATAACTCTTGAATGAGAATAATTTTGGCCTGAAACGGGTGGGGTAGGGCCTGTAGTAGACGTATTAATTGTTGATTTATTCGTTTGATTAATTGGACTTCTTTTTGGGGTAGAAGAATTTGAAGAGTTGATATGAGTGAGAGGGGTAGTATTACAGGCACTTCCAGTAACCTCATTACCAATATTATTGGTAGTGGATATACCCGAATATCGATTATTAATTGGTTTTGTAGATGATGCACTTCCAGTCATTACCGATGCGTTAGTATTCGTACTTGTTCTAAACGCCATAGATTGTGATTCTGCATTTGAAAATCTCATTGCGGGGTTGTTATTAGTAGATACAGGAGTAACAAATTGTTGCTGGGAAGTATTAAAGTTTGGTGTTTTATTTAATGGGTGATTACTCATGATCGGTGGTATAGAGTGTTGGGTATTCATTGCTAAATTGTCTGGACCTGCTGGCAATAATTTCATTTGTTGTGTAGAATTTGGTAATGACTGAAGCACAGGATTAGAAATAGCATTCTTTGGAATCAAATCAGCATGTGTATTCGAAGTAGTGTTTGCATTATTAGAAGAGGCGCTTCTTCGATTGAAAAAGGCATATCTACGCTCCGAATTGGTTGAATCAGCAGTATCTTGGGATTTGTTTTCCCTAGATTTTCTTTTGAACGGAGAGTTGACGCTAACCATTGTTAACTGTACGGTATATTTGTCTGTTTTTTATTATTTAAAGTATATTATATCAATAATATTACTTATCCTATTGGTGAAATCTTTTTAATAAAATAAAACAATGGATATTAATAGAAAGATATTTATATATATATATATAATGTTGTTTTTCTTAAAATTATGAGAAGTTTATTTATATCTTAGTGTATAGTGGAGTATCTTCCTTTCCTTAGTGCAATTTAAATTTTTTGAAATATAAGACAATAGACAAAAGAAATTTCGGATAAGGGAGTCCTTTGGCATTCAAATACATACATATATATATATATATATATATATACATATATAATACAATATAATAAATCTAACAAATATTATCTCCATTATCTAAGATATAGCTTTTCTAAAAATAACAAGAAAAAAAGTCCTATTTCTGCAAATCCCCCTTTAAACGGTTTCGATCCCGCATTCTAATACTGGGAATCTTGTCCTATTTGCCACTTCTAATAACCCTGACAAATTCTCCTGGCAGTCCGTGGAAAGCCTTTTTACTTATAGGCCGACTACCCCCTAAACGCAACCGGCTGTGCATGTGCCGTGGTTCCTTTGTGACTCCGTGGTTTTGCGATGCCTTCTCCAGAATGTTCTGTAGGGAGACCGGAATTATGAGATTGCCGTCGGAGATAGCCTGTAGGGTGAACAGATGGCCCGAAAGGTATATCCGTCGGATATACTTGATTTGGAAAATATATGGGCGGATATGAGGGCAGATTATTATATTACTGTGCTATTATGTTATTATGCTCTCTGAGACTGTTTTTTGCGAAAAGTAGCTTGGAGGTCTTTCAAAGTGGACATGCTAGTGTTGGATTTAGAGTGTTCATTTTTTGCCTGTTGGAAAAGGGCTCTGGAAAGAAGAACAGAGCTAGACTTGTCGTTATTGTTCAAGTCATTAGCTAATTGGTTCATTACTTCCTCATTTACATCAGATATTGATGGGTCAGGTGAAAGATCTTGTTTCATGAGCATGTTAATATCATTAGCAGCTGTACTTTGGGGGTGGCGCGTATCTCCCAGTTTACAAGGTTTCCCATCGGTTTTAAGATCATATAAATACTCTTTATTGGTGCCATATCTTCTACTAGTTGAGAAATAATCATTATCTTTGTTGTAGGGATCGCCCTCTGCTATTTCTTCGTCATATTTCCTTCCATTTTTAGTACTGGAGATAGAATTATCAATAGATCTGAGATTATGGAAAGATTTTTTACTTTCAACAACTTCTCCATTTAACAGGTATTCTGCAGTGTTGACATGACTCAAGGGAATACTATTTGTGTCAATACTTTTGGATTTTCTCTTTTGGACGGATGGAGATCTTCCTAAGGAGCTTGCAGGTAATGTATTGGTTGGTGATACATAATTTTCTTCAGTTGTTTCATCTTCATCGTCACAATCAGAAGTACCCACTGAACGGTAGTCTCTTAAAGCATCTCTTTCTTCAGATTGTCCTCCAGGTATATATTCCATCCCATCAGTATTATTTATTGATTGTTCTTCGTTAGAAAAGTCTTCATTTCCGATTAAAGATTCTGGCTTTTCATAAACATCATAATAAATATCCGGAGAAATATTGGCTTTTTTTATGTTACCTAGCTCAATTCTTTTTTCTGCCTCTATTAATTGTTTTTCAATAACATTTTGTTTTTCAAGCTTTAGTCGTTCGATCTCAATTTGTTGTTTAAGTAATTCTTCTTTTTTTTTCCTTTCTTGTTGAGCATTATATGTCAACTTTTTTTCTTTTAATTTTGTCTCTTCATGCTTTTGAGGCTTCTCTTTCCCTAACTTAGCAAGCTTTCGGTCCTTTTCAATATTGGCTTCTTTTTTCTTTATACGATCAATTCGTTTTAGGTTAGTAAGTTTTTTTTTATTGATTTGCTCTTGATATTTTTTCAATTCTTCTTCAAATTTTTTTTCCTGTATTCGAAGTTTTTGTTGAGCTATAAATTCTTCTTCTAGACTCTTTTTGTCCTTGGGATCATTTTGTTTTTTTCTCTTTGCCATCATTTCAATTTGTTTGGTTTTTCTGGCAATTTCAAGTTCTTCCTGTTTTTGCATCAATTTTAAGGTGGCAAGTTTCTTTTTACATTCTTCTAATTCAATGGCTTCCTTAAAAGTGTCTAACTTCTTGTCATTTTCTTTCTGTTTACTAGTTTTATCTATTAGTCCTAATGATCTATAACCTGTAATCTCCTTTTGAGAAGCAACTTTTGCGGTATATCGAGGTATATCAAGATTTCTAGCATCATTTTCGTCACCATCATCACCATCATCATTCTCTAAAACGGTATTTTCAACAGAATTGGTTAGCAGCGGATCAATAGAAGATGGTATTCTTGATCTATTTATTTGAGCCTCATTAGTAGTCGTAGTAGTAGCACTTGGAAGGAAACTATATGAAGATAACGAGTCATGCTGGTTAGTATCAGTAGGACTCTCAGAGTCTTGTAGGTGTTTGATATAATTACTCCCGCTACTAGAACTGTTTGAATTAGGTATATATGCCGAGGGAATAGGGTTTTTTAAATTAGATGATTCGTTTACTGAGTGCATAATACTTGGAGTTGCCCTTGGAGAATTTTTCTTAATAATTAGTGGAGTTGTCTTTTTCATTATTGGAGAACTATTTTTGGAAGGTTGGATGGTAGAGTTAGTTGAAGAATAATTACTATCACTACCCCCTTTGATCAGAGCTTTTTGGTATGTTCGTTCGTCTAAATAAAATGTGGAAAGATCCCAATTTATTAATTCAGGCACATGGCCATCAAATGCCTGCATATAAATGTTTACTAGAGATTTAACAAATATTGTGCGTTCTCTTGAACTATTTGTTTGCCAATGATAATTTTTAGACAATCTACAAATAAATCTATTTTCTGAGTCGACATCTTTTTCAATTGAAGTTAATTCAGCTAATTTCCAAGTTCTACCAATTCGGAAAACTCCAGATTGGATTTCTTTAGCCTTATGTACTTCTACTATTTTTTTATCATATGGCTTTGTACTTATAATTATTATTCGGTTTTTTCTATATTCAACTCCTAAGTCATGCGGAGGTCTAATATTTGGATAATTTGGGTCTTCCGTGATTCTAACATGTGTAATATATTTGTTGGGTGCTTCAAAGGTCTTTGAATTAGGTTTGCTGAAACAACTTAAAATAATATTTCTTCGATCTCTATCGTATTGGTTGGCTAAAAAGTTAGAACGTCGACGAGGCTCATATGCTTCAGACTTCCTTCTTGGATCAAAATGAAAGTCTCCTATGACCGACGAAGGATATCCCCAAGAGCCTCTATTAGGATTATATTGGATTGATGAGTTTCTAGTTTGAATAGGAGTGCTGCACACGTATGTTATGGGAGTAATACCAGTAGCACTATTAGTTAGTCCAGATATAGAAGCAGTATGTGCCGGAATGTAATACGTAGGTTGTCCATCTAGCGCTGGTGGGCCTTCAATTATTGGTGGTATAATTTGTTGTCCATTCAATGATACAGCTCTTGTGCTTGGTGGAACAAACGAACTTGAATTAGAGGTGGCTCGTGGATTAGGCTTTGTTATCGAATCGCTCGATATCTTTTCATCTTTAGACGAGGTTTTACTTCTTCTTCTAAAAATACTATGTCTAGGTTCTCTTGGATTTACATCATTATTTTTAATTTCATCATTGGATGAATTCTTGGATTTTTTTCTGAAACTAAATTTTCGTCCAAACATAAATATTTATACTTATAAGAGAGTTGCTTTGACTGATATGTCTGTTACTGATTTCTTTTTTAGTTATAAAAGACTAATCAACAGAAAAAACAAATAAATGATAAAGAAAAAAAATTATCATTATGTTAATGGAAGACAAATGAAATTCCAGAATAAACTAAAAATTATCTTTTATAAGAATTACTCTTGCTATTTCAAAACATAACTGAACGTAAATCAGCTTTCCCACACAAGTGAATTTTAAGGTCCCTAATGGTAGTGGAGATGGGTTCCAGAGCCACCCTTAATTTTTTATTTAATTTAAGGATAGATACTAGTTTGATTTCCAAAATTCGTTCCACTTAAGATTCCTCTATAAATTAATACACCTCTCTATATGAGTTAAAGGGAAAGTAAATTTATGAGCAAGAAACATACTCAAATTAGTCTCTTAAAAAATAGAAATCATTTCTGGGAATTTTTTTTTACATTCCAAAGAGGAGAAGAGGATATATTTGTATTGAAATTGTTGCCTTTTCTCGGAGTTTGGTAAATGAAATAAGGTACATTAAAGAAGGCGAATTTCCAAATCAGGATAATAGCTAGCATTCATATTAGGGAATAAAATGTTTAAATTTGACCATCCAAAATCGCCTGGTCAAGTTATTCCTATGATGAATTTAAGGCCATTTTAGCACAAGTACTTATTATTAAACCTATTTGGCATCAATATCGACTTTGAAATTTATAATTTCCCATTGTAGCTATAACCAATTAAAATTATTATATAGATTAACAATTCCGGGTAAATAGCACGCTGTGGCTTTCTGTCAAATATCTACAATAATCACTTATATATTGAACAAAATTATTTTAAAATATTTATTGTTCAGACAATAAGCTAAATGGAATAGTAGCTGATCTAAGTCACGATCATAATATCATATAGCGTATTATATCTAGTTAGATCATATCTTGTTTATGTTATCTATTTAATTACTCTGTGTGCCAAATCACGCACAAATGTTGAGATAATTTGTAGTCGCATAGGCCTCCGAAAATAGTTTGGTCACAAGTTTTAACAAGATATTTTTTATTGAGTAGCATTGCCTGTATCTTATTATAGTAAAATAAATATGCAAATTAACGAAGTCTTTGGCGGTTCATTTTTTTTCACTATTTAGAAAATAGCCGGCTATAATTCCCTCGGATGCCAGATTCAAGAAGGGAAAGTAGGGATAAGAGCGAATAAGTGACAATTAGCAAAACTCTACAGAAAAAAAAGATAAAACCTTAATAATATAAAGAAACTTAGCCTCGCGACCTTTTTTCTCCCTTCCATTGAAATCAATTTTGCAATAGATCTTCCAATACATATCTAACAAATTTTAAAACTGATTCAAAGTTTAAACTTCAATATGTCATCTGAACAAGACGGCACACCATTAAATCAATCAAATACATTGCCAATACCAGATGAGCTAAAAACTCCGGCACCTACCCCTAATGATGGTATAGATTCAGTCCCAGTCATACCTACAAGTCGTCCACATAAGAGACAAACGCTAGCTTCTATACCAGTATCAGAAGCTAAATCGGGAGATAATGTGGAACCACATCCATCTTTACCAAAAGGCAGGCCTGTTAATAGATCCAAAACCTCAGCAGATTTAGAGCCAGAGCAACAAAGAAATCGTTCATTATCTCCAAAACTACCAGCTACTAGGCCAGCAAAAAAAATGTCTACTAAAGACTTGGATATTTTAGTCGATAACGATAGTCAGAAATTAAAGGAAACAAATATTCAAAGGAAACAGACAGGCGATATTAGCCCAGAAACCGAACCAATTGTACCCAGTAGGCCTAAGCACGCAATAACAGAAGTGGAACCAATTCTAGCTAAAGAGCCAGTTGTTCCTCAAAGGCCTAAGCAAACAGTTTCAGAAACTGAGCCAACTTCTATTCCTGAGCGTACTATTCCTAGAAGACCAAAGACAACTTCAGATTCGAACACTATGGATCCTGACACAAATATTGAAATAGAAACTCCACATATTCCATCAAGACCCTCAAGGGAATCAACAACTGTAGTTTCTGAAATAGAACGCCAAATACCAATCGAAGAAAAAGCAGCTCAATCTGAATTACATAACCAAATTAAAGAACCCTATATTCCTCAGAGACCAAAAAGAGAAAATACATCAGTTATTTCCACTGAAGAACTAGAAGAGTCAGTTGCAGAAAAAGTTCAGGAACCAGTTATCCCTACGAGACCAAAAAGTCCAGTTAAACTTAATACACCAGAATCAGGGTTCCAGAAATTGAATAAAACAGTTAATGAATCATCTGGTTCTACACATCAAATATCAGAAAACGTTAATCCAATGGAAGGTAACTTAATAATTGAACAGTTAAAAGGTAAGTTAACGAAAATGCAAAAGCCAGCCTCAGATGTTGAAAATACTATAGAAGATAAGCCAACTGAAGACGACCTAATTATAAGCGCTTTGAAATCTAAGTTAACTAAGCATGAAAAGCATGAGGATACAACAAAGCCTGAAAATGTAGGACGTGAAAAATTAGAGACAAACGAATCGCTGGATGAACAAATTGCAATTGACCAGTTGAAAAATGAACTAGTAGAAACAGAAATGCCTAATATGGAAGAGAATATTGAAAAAAATGTGTCTGAGAAAGTTGAAGCGGCAAATTCTACCAAGGAAAATTCTACTGATGAAGACTTGACCCCCAAGTTAACAGAATTTCAAAAGGCAGAAGTTCAGAATGAGATGTCAATTCCAGAGAATGAAGAAGCAAATCTTGAAACAGATAAGATATCAAATGAATCTAAAAGTACTATTGGAGATAGTATCCCCGATGTACCATCTAGACCATCCCATCGTTTTACCCAGTCAAAAAACTCTGAATTAGATAACGGTTTAGAAATTGACGTGAAGAAAGAATCTCAACCAAAGGCAAGTGCAAGTTCAGAAGAGTTAGAAGTAAAACTTGAGGAAAAAAATAAGGATGACGGAGTAGAATCGCCAAAAGCTGTAAAAAGGGAGGAACTTAAAGACGAGCCAAAAGTCATCGAAATTTCGAAACTAGAACCAAAGGAAGAAGTAGTAACAGAATCTACCCTAAAGGCAGAAAATGTAGGTGAAGAAATTCCAACTACAACTAATAGGCTAGAACCTAAATCTGATAAGTCTGAAGTTGTGAAACCAAAGAAGAAAGGTCCTCCACCACCACCAAAAAAGCCATCATCAAAGATTGCTGCCTTACATGAAATGCTAAAGAGAAAGACATTGCAAGAAATTGATGACACTGACGAAAAGCCTGCTATTAATGAGATAAGTAATGAAGTGGCACCTGATCGTAAAGAAGCTAGTAGGTCACCGGTTAATAAATTTACTGGCGCAAAAGCTCAATTTGCAAATAATTTAAACGGTCTATTTGCCCTTCCAGGTATGACTCCTCAAAACTTGCCACCAGCATTAAGCAAAAAATTAGCGCCTGCATCTGAAAATGCTGGCACTTCAATCGCTACACAAGATGAATCACCTAAAACTGACTCAACAGTTACATTGACTAAGCGTAGAGCCAAAGGGCCACGTGGTCGTAAACTACCAACTAATGTGGCACAAATTGAGAAAGTTGTCGTTGAAAATAATACAAATGAAATTCAAGTGTTTTCTACTTGGAAAGTTACTTGGCCAAGAAGTAAGTCAGAGCCTACAACAATTGAGCCTTCTAATATAGAGGAAGCTACTGAACAGATTACTATTGCTAAGCCCTTAGCGGTTAAAAATCCTCCATTAGAAGCTTCTATTGAAGATGAATCGTTGGCTTCAACTAATATTGAAAAAACTTCGAATTCTATTGATAACTCAAAACAAGAACCATATGCAAAAAGTGATTTGTCTGAAAAAATTCAGGAAGATGAAGTTGAAATTTCGAAGCATAATATTGAAGATGAACAATTTACCATCATCGATAACCAGACTATGAATCCTACAGCAAAAAAACCTATTTTAAATGAGAAATTTGAGACTGCAAATAATAATAAAACACAAGTAGATGATGATCAAGTTGCTGGGGAGAAGGATAATGTAACAAACGATTTAACAAGTAGATTACAAAAAGTTATAAGTCAAGCGGAAGAAGCTAGAGATTCATTGATATCAGAAGAGAATCTTTCAGTATTGGATGCGGTCGATTCCAGAGATCAACAAGGTATTGCAGAAAGATTTGAAAGTGAATTAGAAAAAACAGTTGAAAAGCAAATGGAAGCTGAGTTTATGAAAAGTGATCAAAACCTAGAAAATTTACTCAATGAAATGGAGGATCATTTGTAATTAGTCTTTACATAATATATACATATATATGCATGTATAACGTGTTTTTCTTTTGTGTTATTACTCTTGTTCTCGATTATTATTATTTCCTTATTCTTTTACATCATTTAATATTTTATAATATTAGTTTGCCTATGTTTATTCACTAAATTTTAGATATTATTCCTACCTGAAACATGTCTGTGTCCCAAGGCCTATATTTCATTTTAGAGTAGACGCGCAATTGAAGATCTTAATATGTGCTATTCGCTAAGATTCCCGATTAAGAATTAAAAAAATACGGTCCCGCTGAAGATATTAAAAAAAAACGCCTATCAAAGAGAGGCTTTAAAAAAAAATAAAAAGAGTAATAATTTTTTTTATTTTTTTTTGGCTGTAATTATTAATTGGATATAGAAATTAAGATATTTGTTGAATTTCCACCATATATATATAAAAAAATTTGCATAATAATTCATATAAAACACGATAGCTATGGTGGTAGACACGACTTATTATGATATCCTTGGGATAACACCAACTGCTACTCAAGCAGAAATTAAAAAAGCCTATAGAAAGAAATCTATAAAAGAACACCCTGATAAAAATCCAAATGATCCTACAGCTACAGAAAGGTTTCAACAAATCTCTGAAGCTTACCAAGTGTTGAGTGATGAGCATTTGAGAAATAACTATGATCAATTTGGTAAAGAACAAGCTATACCAAAGGAAGGGTTTGAAGATGCAGGAGACTTATTTTCAGTTATATTTGGTGGCGATGCATTTGAATCATATATTGGTGAATTAAGTCTAATGAAAAATATTCAAAAACAAGAAGAATTAAGTGCAGAAGAGGAAAGAGAAAAGGCAAGAAAAGAAGGACAAGAGAGTTCGGAAAATACAGCAGATAAAGAAAAAGATTCTAAATTAGATAAGAAATCAACAAATCAAAGTAGTACTGGTGGTGGTAGTTATAGTGGCAATAACTATAAAGAAGAAGTTCATGGTGATATCTTCCATCCTGAACTTTCAAAATCTAGCACAAGACCAAACACAGATACTAATTCTACCAATCATAGTAGTGATGAAAAATTACTTCATGGTAGTACGCTAGAATGTTCTTCTTCGAATGTAGATAAATCGGAAGTTGAAGAAGAAAGGAAAAAAACTAAACAAGAAGAATTTGAGGAAGAAAATCGATTACAAACACAAGAAAAGGTAAATAAATTAAGTCAAAATTTGATCGAGAAATTATCTATTTTAACTGAAAGTGTATATGATGACGAGTGTAAAATCTCGTTCGTCAAAAAATTTGAAGCAGAAGCTAATATTTTAAAGATGGAATCATTTGGACAAGAAATATTGCATACAATTGGGGACATATATGTTGAAAGATCTCGAATTTATATTTCTAAACAAAAGATGTTTGGCATTGGTAGTGTTTTCCAATCTATCAAGGCCAAAGGTGGGTTATTTATGGATGGTGTTCGTACAGTGAGTGCTGCTTTAGATGCACAAAATACATTAAAAGAATTAGAGAAGATGAAAGAAGAAAATCAAAGTGAAGTACCTATAATTGGTAAAGATGGTAAAGAGAGAATTAAGCCTACAATGGAGGAAGTTTCTAAAAAAGAGCAAATATTAATGGGGAAAGTGCTATGGGCTGCATGGCATGCCACTAAATTTGAAATCACAGGGATATTAAGGAAAGTATGTGATAAAGTGTTGTATGATGAGAGTCTTGATTTAAATAGCCAATTTAAAAGAGCAGAAAGTTTGAAATTATTGGGTAAAGTATTCCAAAATACTGTGAGAACTAAAGCTGAAGAAGAAGAAGCTCATGTATTTGAAGAATTTGTAGCAGAAGCTATTAAAAAGCATAGTAAGCCTGCACATGCTAATAAATAGGGTGTGCTGTGATATACGGATGTAAATACTTTTGGAGGGTGATTGCAACAATTTTTTTTAAAAGTAAATAAATCCATAAAAAAATATTTATATAACAAGCATAATTTTTTGTAGTATTATATGTGTTTCCCTGTGGTTTCCGATATGTTTCCCAAACCGCCTCGATGGGAAACGGGGGCACGGCAATAAAGGATTCTGGGCCAAAATGCAAACCCTTTTTTCAGTGTGGTACAAAAAGAAACAACGAGAAAATGCGGGGTGACATTAGAGAATTTGAGGGGTAGTATAGAATAAAGGGAATTAAAAAATTTTTCACTGCATAAAAAAAATAATTACAATTAAATATATATTTATAAACGAACTTCATGTAATATACAAACTATTTATTATATTGTAGTACTTCTTTTGAAAGGGAAAAATGTGTATAAGAAAATCAAATCATCAAAAATTTAATAATGCGTAATAAAAGTTTAAAATCTTGTATAATGAGTAAGGCCAGCCTATAAGAAAAAATCAATTATGAGATAAAAATGGGAGAGGGAAGGAAGGATAATTGAAAGTTTCTTAGATCAACATAGCAGCGACAGCTAAGACACCAGCACCCATACCGGCAGCGACCTTACCAGCACCGTTACTGGTTTGTTGAGAGATGGTAGCTTGGATTTGACCGTCAGTAATTTGAGAGACAGCATCAACAGAAGACTTGGCGGAAGTAGCTTGAGTGGTAGCCTTGGAAGTAGTTTCAGCCTTGGTAGTGGAGGCCTTAGATTCAGTCTTGGATTCAGTCTTGGTAGTTTCTGGAGCCTTGGAAGATTCAGTCTTGGATTCAGTCTTGGTAGTTTCTGGAGCCTTGGAAGATTCAGTCTTGGATTCAGTCTTGGTGGTTTCTGGAGCCTTGGAAGAGGTTTCTGGGGCCTTGGTAGAAGTGGTTTCTGGGGCCTTAGAAGAAGCTTCGGCAGCCTTACCACCGTTGATGGTAGCCAATTGTGGTTCCAATCTGGAAGAGTACCATGGTAAAGCAGAGATCAAAGAGTTAACTTGGTTCATGTCCAATTGGTCGTACATGGTGGTGTAGTCCTTGTTACCAGAAGCGTAAGCAGCGTAAACCTTCATGACGGAGTCTGGAATGGTGATATCTGGGTTACCAACCAAACCAGCATAGTCAGTTAAGTGATCATTGATGTCTTGAACAACAACGTTGATTTCAGCGGCATCAGATTCAGAGACAGCGAAGGCAGTGGAGGCAATAGCAGCGGCAGCAACGAAGAATTTAGCGAAAGACATTATTAAAATAGTTGGATTGGTGGAAGATATTTGAGAGAGTGTGAATTGATTTGATTCTGGTTTCTTTGTAATTGAAAACTGAGAGAGAAATGAATATTACTTGGAGTATCCGGACCCTTATATATGAGAGATGGGAGACAATTGGCATGGCACCCACATAAGAATAAAATACAATTGGGCAAAAATACAAAGAAACTAGCAATGTTGGATTGCTTGTTGACAGTTTACTTGTTGACTGTTGATTGTTGATAGGAGGTTCTAGATGATGGGTTGACAGTAGTAGTGGTGGCAGCAATAGAATGTAGTGTGTGGAGACCATATTGCAATGGCAAAAAAGAAAAATGCCCTCCACCAAGAGAGTAAACCAGGCAATTGGCGGCATAGAATTGTTGGGTAATAGCAAATCTGACACTCCCGATGAACAAATAAGCGTACACTAGAAGCATGGCAATAGGCATATCACTTCTACAGCCAAGGACCGCAAACGGCAATAAGGAGCGGGTACAGACAGATACGGGCAGAACTGGGCCGAGATCCACAGAGATCCCCGCAGCAAATGTGACTCCCGTACACCCGCCAGGTGGCAATCACTCTACCGCAAACGGTATCAATACCCGGATGTGTTTATGTGTGTGTTGGTGGGTTTGTTGGGTGGATTAATTGATGCAAGAGTAAACAGCAAGAGTGAATAGCAAGATTATAGTGAAGATTATAGTGAAGATTGAATGCAAGAAGGTTCTAGTAAGATTGGAGAGTAGATAGTCTGGCAGTAAAGAAAGAAAGAGTTTAGCAGTATGGCTGGCCGTCTGCTATCGCTGCTTCAAAGGGAAACTTCTCCGTCGTTCTCTCCTCTTTAAGCCGCATGCTATCCCTTGTGGCAACTTTTGCAGAGGATCTATTTTTGTAGTTATCTATATTGAGAACAATAGACTATCAAACTATCTACATTCATGGTATGAATTCACACCCCATGCATACTCTTGTATATCCTTTGTCTTTTGTGGCATTCGAAAAGCGATGACCTTTTCCCATTTGAATTTTTCAGATTTCAATTTTTCAATTCTTTTTCCATTCAGAATTTCAAGAATGCGGAAAAGTATAAGTAAATAAAAAATCCACCAATTTTAAAAAACCAATTTTTGAAAAAATGCCGATTAAAAGAATAAGTAAGATATATATATCTTCCTATATGTATTTCCTAATGCGTCTATGTGTGCCTACTTGCATGTCCTTGCCATTCCGGTAAATATCTACAAACTAGAAAGAAAAAGTAACAGAAAAAGAGAAAGAAAAGGAAAAAACCAACAAATCCACCTGCTATTGTTTCATTTCTTTTTCGTCTTCAGTTCTTTTTTTCGTCCTGTCTATCAAAGGGTCTACGATTTACCCTGATCCAAGATTTACCAGCATCACACTTGTATCCCTTTTTAAAGTACGATCCGTACAAGGCAAAAAGTGAAACAATAAATATTTAAAGTGTAAAACTATAACTGCTTTGTTTGTCTGTTTGTTACTTGTGCATACTAATTATCTTTTAACAGGTGGCATATTATGGCGCCAGTTAGTGCTTCTATTATAACCTTATCACTCAATACTGTACAAAGAAAGCTCACCTGTTATGTTGTGAGTTCTATTTGGAACGGCATTATGTTATAAGGAAAGGAACAATTGTTTGTTCTTCCACTCTTTGTAGGTATATCTTGGCATTACATAGAAGTAATAGTATTGCGCCTGAATGTGTGTATTGTCTTTGGGTTAGAGATAACAAAACCCTTGGGTATTCCTATATACAATTCTGTGTTGAAGTCTTGTTTTATATTTTATATTAAATTTTTATTTCCTTTTGATTTACTCAATTACCTACAGAAACATAAATAAACAAAACATTGATAGATGAAAGAAACATCAAATAAAGACCATTCCAATTGAATGACAATTTCCAACCATGATAATATCAGCTATTTCGCCTTTTTCACTATCTTGTGACTGCCCAGGCTATTTTCAATTCTTGACATAAGTGTTAAGCAATGCTACTAAGGAAAGAGGCCAAGTTCAAGTCTTTTGTATAAGAGTATCGATTCTAGGTCTATTGTAATAATAAAGTTTTACGATTTCTTCACAGTATTGATGTCAATAGTAGAGGTAAGGCAAAGTCGGAAAGGAACTCGCAGCTATCTTTTCAACTATTCTTCAAAATTTAGCTTTGGTTTATGATTTTGTTTAGCAGCATAAAGAAGTGCCTCAACTTGCGAAGACTCATTAAAATAAGTAGGGAGCCAGGGTATTGTTACTGCTGGGATTATTTCAGCCATTTATGCAAATGTGAGAGAGTTATGCCGAATATTACAAACTAGAAAAGCGTTTACAAGGAGAGAAATAGTGGAAAAAAATTGTTGCAGTTTGTACTAGCTACAAAACTGGATTCGCTAAAAAAGAAAGAGTAATGGAAATTGCTGAATTATAAGGACCATTCCAAGATCCAAGCTAGTCTACCAATGATAAGGCTGCGAGGAAATTTATGTGCAGTGCACACGGCAATATTAGTGGTTAAATAAACTTTTTGTAGAATACGTGAAAACTTGGTGAAAAAATAAGAGACGTAACTGGTATTACACTAGAATAGTCGGGATGAAAGAAAATGAGAACTTTCTTTTTTTTTTACTACTAGATACCGTGGTTCTAGATCATCAAATCTTACAGAGTAGTAGAAGTTGTAGTGATGCTATGGCTTGTCATGGATATATTTTTATTCTAATATATTTAGAAAAAAATAATGTCAGGACTATGTGATAACATTCGTTGTCATATATGCTCTCCCATAGCTAAATAACGAAAAAAGATCTACGTGGGTTCAGTAAAACGGGCTCTATTTATAATCTAAGAAATACAATTTGCATGCAATATCACTTAGTACATACATGTATTCCACTTAGCATACTGTACACAATCTAAATCTTCTTGCTACAAATAATTGATTGTGTTGAATATCCTTTGTCTCACACTTTCTACTTCATTATCTCACCTACCCAACCACCAATGCCAGCACCTCTATTGCATTTTAAAAACTTAAAGACATGTGTCATCTCCTACGAAAACCTATTTTTATCACTTCCCTTAACGTTTTTCTAGGGGGGGAGGTTATAACCTACTATTATTACCCTCTGGCTTCTCCGTTCATCATTATCCGTTTTTGTTCATATACCGAGGAAAACTTTAGAAAAATTCCGTCTTTTTTTTTTTTTTTTTTAATCCTATTTTCTTCTGTTTGTTTGTTTTCAAACTAAGCCGACTTTGTAAACTATTTTTTTTCATATCTTATACGGATAATATACACAACCTGATTCCATCAGATCAGATATTAGCAATTAAAATCACTTCCTTGTATATAACATATTTTAAACTTTAACTACCAAACATTAAAAAAATACAAAGGTCTCTCTTAACATAATCGTTTCCTTATTTTAAGGTTCCATTATTTAAACCCCCTTCCAACAAACTATTACTTGTTGATATTTACACTATTACTTAACACTTACACAAACATTTACCTCCCCTTCTTTAAGCTCTTTTTTAATTTTTTTTTAAAAAGTATTGTGTTTTGTTATAGATATGTATAATCCATATCAACAGCAACAAGGTGGCGGTATGCCGCAACAATGGAACCAACCTCAAAATAGCTTCCAACAGCAACAGGGTGGGTACCCACAGCAACAACCACAGCCACAACAAATGCAAAACCAACAACAGTGGAATCAACAGATGCAAACAGGATATAACAATAATCCACAAATGCAAGGAGGGTTTAGTAATCAACAACAAATGCAACCAAATTACAATACTCAACAATCCATTAATACCAACTCTATGCAATCTGTTCAGCCTCAGAATAGGGACTATTACTCTCAAATGAACACTACAAATTATCAACAATCTCCTAATTACCAATCCCCTCAACCACAAATGCAACAACCATTCACTCAGCCTTTACAACCACAATTAACTCAAGGATTGTTACAACAACAACCACAACAGCAACAACAATTTACCCAACCTTTACAGCCTCAGCTAACTCAAGGCTTACAACAACAACAGTTTGGTCAGCCTTTACAACCTCAATTGACCCAGCCTTTACAACCTTTACAACCTCAACTAACACAAGGATTACAACCTTTACAACCACAATTAACTCAAGGTTTACAGCCTTTACAACCTCAATTGACACAAAAATTATTGCCCCAACAAACTGGGTTTTATGCTTCCCAATTTAGCCAACAAGGTGCCATTGAACCATTAAAACCAACCGCTACCGGGTTTGTAAATTCCTTTGCCAAGAAGGGTGTCAATACTGATTTAAAGATCCCACCAATTAGATTAACTTTTATTACTGCTCATGATCAAGCCAAGTTTGAAACATTGTTCAGATCTCAAGTGAAACAGGGCAACAACACTATCTCTGGTGAAGATTGTAGAAAGATTCTAATGAAATCAGGTTTGAAACCATCTCAATTGGCAAAAATTTGGACTTTATCAGATACAAACAAAGCTGGCCGTCTAATGTTTCCAGAATTTTGTTTAGCTATGCATTTAGTTAATGATGTTTTATTAGGTGGAACGATTCCTTATGATCTGGATACTAAGACTAAAAATGAAGTCTCTAGTTTTATTGATAGAATTAATGTCATGCTCGCTTCAAAAGCTGAGGAAGATTCAAAACCAAAGACTCCCTTTGATAATTTAATTAATGGATTACCAATAATGCAGCCACAACCAACCGGATCAATGCCATTAACAAGTTTCGGTATGCCAGTGCAATCTACTGGTGGTGGTTTCATGATGTCTCAATTAACTGGTGGAGCTTTAAACCCACAGTCTACCGGCTTTATGCCCAAGACCAGTTTTGGTATGCCAATGCAAATGACAGGTGGTCTTCAATCTCAAATAACCGGAGGTTTACTAAATCCTCAATCAACTGGGTTTATGCCACAGACATCCTTTGGTATGTCCATGCAAATGACAGGTGGACTAGCAAATCAAATTACTGGTGGTGCTCTTCAACCTCAATCCACTGGTATCTTTGGCAATAACTTCTTACCTCAAGCCACAGGTGGTATGAATCCACCAACTACTTTCATGCAATCTCAAGCTACCGGTTCAATGATAAATAATACTTTTCCAAATCAGCCACCAATCTCTTTTCCACAAGGAAATCAATTACAATCCCAATTGACCGGAAATATGAATAATAATATGGGAATGAATATCAATATGACAGGGAATATGAATAACAATATGAATAACAATATGACAGGGAATATGAATAACAATATGAATAATAATATGGGGATGAATAACAATATGACTGGAAATATGAATAATAATACTGGTGGTAATACCAACATCAATTCTCAGTCTCCTGTAATGCCATTACAACCAAGTGCTACTGGTGTTTTACCTTCAAGCAATTTCAACGCTACAAAACCTCTTACTGCACAAAAGACAGGGTTTGGTAATAATGAGCTTTATAACAAGGCTAATTTTGGTGGAACTACCCCAAAAGTTGAAGAGGACACTATTTCTGATGAAGAAAAATCCTTATTCTATAAGATTTTTCAAACTTATGATACTAAAAATACTGGTTTACTAGATTCTCCAACTGCTGTTGAAATCTTCAGAAAATCAGGATTGAACCGTGCAGATTTGGAACATATCTGGAACCTCTGTGACACAAATAATAGTGGCTCTTTAAACAAACAAGAATTTGCAGTTGGTATGCATTTAGTTTATGAAAAATTGAATGGTAAGACTTTACCAAATAGATTACCTCCAAGTTTGGTTCCTTCTACAAATAAGATATTAGACAACTTAAAAAATCAATTAATGAATACTGAACAAGAACAAAAACCACAATCAACAAGAATGAATGCATTAAATTACAAAAACAATGACGAACAAAATAGCTTACCAAACTTCCGTAATAGAAGAAGGACAACAACCGAAGATTTATCACAAACCAATACGACCAATAACAATGCACCTACACCAGCTAATAATCCTCCCCCACCTCCTCCACCGCCTCAAGCTGCCCAAGTCTCTCCTGCTTTACCCACTACTCCTGCCCCATCATCCTCTCTATCTCCTGCTCCATCTTCTCAACCTCAATCGTTAAAGGATAATGGATCTCCAGGCTTGAAAAGTGTTCCTCAACCAGCTCCTGTACAACCTATTGCTATTGAATCAGAGAGAACCAAAACTGAGAATTTGAAATCTGTTGATCGTATCAAGAGTGAGATCTTAAGTCTCCCCGTTACTTATTTAGTGCCATCGACTTCTCTTTCCTCAGATCTTCAAAATAGAATAGAAGAGATTGTTAAACGAATTCCAAACTTGTTTGCTGAAATATCTGACATTGAGAATGCCATTAGTGAATCAAAAATTAAATTATACCGCGCTAAAAACCCAACCTCTATTGTCGGTACTGGGCCTAAAGGTCAAATCACAGAAGAGGATAGAAAAAAGGCTAAAAGTAGAGCTGTACTAAAAAGTAGAATGGCAGCCCTAACAGGGAAGGGCTCAGCTTCTAGCGATTCATCAGAAGAAGATGAAAGACGTTACAATGCAGCTATTAACCAGATTAATTTGGAAGCACAAAAAAATATTGACATTATTAGCGATGTAAGAAGCTCCATTTCTGAAATTTGTGCATCCTTAGTATCCACATTAACAAATGGAAATATTGGTAAGAACAAGGCAGATTTTGAAAAATGGGAATTTGGTATTGGTTTAGAATCTGAAATTCACAACTTCATTGCTACTTTGAAATCCCAAAATAGCTTATTCGCGAAACCTTCTAATTTGCAGGATGGAAGAGCAGAACTCTTGAAACAACAAGCTCATAAAAAGATGGACCAAAGGCTGGCAGAATTGGGTATGACTACTAATAGCACCACAAGAACTGATAACCAATCACACTCTCTAGATAATGTTCGTGACATTACTAGACATGAAGCTCCAACTAGTACTTCACAACAATACGAAAGCAATACTGTACCATCTAATCTACAAGATAGTGATGAAGATGACGAAGAGGAGAGGAAATTACGGGAGGAGTTAGATAGAATAAAGTCCCAGAAGAAGAGTGCAAAAGAAAAAAGATTAGCTGAATTGCGTCGACAAGTTGAACAGGCTCAATCAGAAAGTGGTGAAGATAGCAATGACCCATTAAATAAAGAAATTCAAAGCACCACAACCCCTGTACATACTCAAAATAGGGTTGACACACCTGCAACTCATAATCAAATGATGATGCCGCCTTCAAATCCAGGTTATCATTCTAATGCATCAACACCAGTCACCCATCCGCCTCCAATGGCGTCTAATAGTGCTAATAACTATGCAAGTCCAAATGTTAATAAATCTACGAGCACCTCATACTTTGGTTCTCAGTCTTCGGGATCAAGTTTTAACAAACAA
This sequence comes from Henningerozyma blattae CBS 6284, assembly GCF_000315915.1. NCBI lineage: Eukaryota > Fungi > Ascomycota > Saccharomycetes > Saccharomycetales > Saccharomycetaceae > Henningerozyma > Henningerozyma blattae. The sequence goes on along the minus strand of NC_020194.1, from coordinate 429,963 downwards.
GCTGCTGAAGCTCAAAGAAGATCTCAACGTGGGCTAGACGATAGTGATAGTGAAAGTGACGGGTGGTCTGATGCCGAAGAAGAAACATCTAGTAATAAGGCTCCTTCTGCAACTACGTACGTCTCATCTTCTACTAGTGGCCAAATCCACAGTTCAAACACTCCAACGATCCCATCGAGTAGGCCAAGCACAAAAAATAATGTTACACCACTTAATTCCCCATCTATCCCAGTCTCATCTCCAATAGCACAAGTTAACTCTAATAACCCATCACCTGCTGCAACTATACCTAGCAACTCAAATGAACAGGTTGCACTCCCACCTATTCCTATTGCTCCACTATTACCGGAGGTTCATGAAGAAACAGTTACATCGCCTCCAATTCCAATAGCTCCACCTTTACCTGAAGTACATGATGAGAATATTACATCCCCTCCAATCCCAGTTGCACCTCCATTACCCCAAATTCAAAATGCTATCAACTCTGCTCCACCGATTCCGGTTGCTGCCCCTATTCCTCAAATACATGATACTGAGCCTGCATTGCCTGCTCCAATGGAACCACCTCTACCATCTTCTCACACTGAAATAAGCTCACCTTCTGGTATTCCTCCTCCCCCCCTCTTCAGCCCTTTCAAACGAAAGTACATATTTAGACGCTAATTACGATAATGATGATGTGCTATCAATTCCTGATTCTGTTGACTCTTTTGACAATTCATGTTTCGCTGAAGAGCATTCTGAACAGGCTGCTATCTCACTACCACCACCTCCTCCACCACCTCCCCCATCTGCACCTGGTGGAATCCCACCCCCTCCTCCTTTACCTGGTATGTAGACTAGAAGCATTCTGACCTGTTTAAGTAGAAACAATTTTATATAAATATCATTTTATATAGTGTGTCTACTATTGCCTCTAATTTTTTGACAGAATATTTAACAATTATATATCGCCCTGCTTAACTGCATTAATTGAATCATTATCAGGCCATAGAAAATGCAAAATAAAAATGGGAAAATTCTTCTAAAATTTGGGAATCTTCAAAGCTCATCATATGATTAATAAAGTATATATATAAATATAAAGTACCTAAGAAAAAATAAATCAAGTCTTACTTTAGGTACAGTATCTATAATTATAAAAAGAAATATTTAAGTAGATTATAATAACAATGCAACTACACCCAAAATACAAGCACCCAGATCAACCACATCTTTGGCAACACTATTTGCAGTTTTTAGTTCAACAGAAACAGATGGGAAAGTAGAGTTCGGAGTCTGTTCAATTATTGGAGAGCGACTAGTTTTTACAGATGTAGAAGTAGTTAATGTACTGGTGAAATATACTGTCTTGGTAGTAGGTTTAGTAGAAATACTATTAAAACTAGCTGAAGATATAGTAGATTCAATTCTAGTTGAAAATACTTCAGTACTGGCGGTAGAAGTTGAAGTTTTATCACTTTCACAAGATGTAATAGTTTTTAAAATAGTATCAACTTCAGTAATGTAAATAGTTTGGTTCCCTGCATATTGTGATGTCTCACTGATATGCCTTTGTCCAGAAGAGGTGCTAGTTCTAACAGTTGTGATATTAGGAACAAATTGTGAATTTGAGGTATGACAACCTTCTTCACATGATGTAATAGTTTCCCAAGCTGTAGATAAGTTTGTAGTGTAAGAAGTAGTAGCATTTGAAAAGTAAGTTGTCTTGGGAGTAGAAATAGTCAAAGAAGAAATGACTGAAGCTAAGGAGGAAGAACGAGTGCAACTATTTGAGCAGATAGTAATAGTTTCATTTCTAGTGGTTAAGCTTGTGTATGTGACGGTTGATGAGTTTCCAATTTCACTTTCAACATCAAAAGAATGAAAACCGGAAGAAGATCTCAATGAAGTAGCAGTAGTGGAGAATTGAGAAGCAGAAGCAGAAGCAGAAGCAGAAACAGAAGCAGAAACAGAAGCAGAAGCAGAAGCAGAAGCAGAAGCAGAAGCAGAAGCAGAAGCAGAAGCAGAAGCAGAAGCAGAAGCAGAAGCAGAAGCAGAAGCAGAATAATCTAGAGTAGACGACGGTGCTGTAGCTTCCGTGGTAAAAATTGAGGTTAGAGGGGAGTTAGTAAATGTTGAAGATGCAGAAGAACCAGGATATGGATCAGCTAAAGAAAAAGTAGAAGTAGAAGAAGTAGTTAAAGGAGAAGACTTATCAGCCCATGGAGTAACATCATTAAATGACCAGACATTTAAGATTTGAGTCTTTAATCTGGTTGTAAACCAAGGAACCCCAGTAATAATAAACTCGATTTCACTTAAAGGTACAGTTGAGAAATGGGTTGTATATGCAGCAGTTGGATGCAACATCATATCCATCATTGCTTTTGTGACAGCTGGAGGAACAGATTGGTCCGGAGATTCTTTTTGTAAAGACATATATTGGGCAATATTGTTACGAATATCAGTCATATACACTTGAAGAGCCAACATAGCGGCCCTTGTTGGGTCAACTGTAGCAGCATTAATCAGAACCGCAACAGTACTTGCTGTAGCGATTAAAGTAGCAATCTTCATAATTAGCGAATGGAGTTAAGGTTGTTAATGCTATTTTTTTTCTTGAAGATAAATAAATCCAGTGGTTCAAAGGTAAGGTAAATATTTGCAAGAGTGCTTTTATATGAATTGGTTTACAAATTATTTACTTATACAGCGTACCAAACTCCATTGATAAACTTAATTTTGCATTCTTAACAAATTGCCTGTAAGAAACTCAAAATAATACTTTATTACAATTTATATTAAAATTCATATCTAAGTTGTTCATATTTTAATAGCTTTGTACAAGTTACATTTATTGTTGCCTTTTCTTTTATTATGTTGATATAATACAAATCAATATTTTTTTGTCATCGGCGGATATCATATATTAATTTTCCTTTTCGTTTAAATCTCGCGCACCAAAAAGGGTTCAAAACGAATATTGATGTAAATTTAAGTATAGATGCCTATTCTTTGTTGAACGGCTGAATATTTCCTAAATTGGTATCTAACATTTAAGAATGTTAGAAATGACTGTATAAGAAATTTGGTAAGGTTCTAGCTAAATCAACAGATAATTGGCTTGGAACCCGAAATTATTAAATCTGATTTTTTTCATGTATTTAATGTTTACTATTATCGTTTGGTTTACAAAGTAGTATCGACAATACCCCACATATTCAAATTGTATAGCGGAGAGTTGGTAACATACACCTTTACCCCCAAATTTTACTGAAAAAAACATCCAACAATATTTTCACGATAATTTTGGAATGTCTTGAATAATATACTAGCCAATTGAATTTCTACAAGTAAAATTAGAGATACCTTATAGTGAACAAAAATTTGTTTATATATGATGATTTACTGATTGAAATTAAACTATTAAATTAATACTGTTTAATAAGTATAGGTTAAAATACTAGTTTCCAGAAAAATATTACCATGGATCTTTTGGCAATTATGTCCGTCTTACTACAATACTTCTATTAATGTTTATGAAACGAGTGTGATATTTTACTAACTTTTTAAAGTTGTTCATAAAACAATAACAAATGAATACTCAGTTATCATTAAAACTTATAGATATGCTATAAAAAAATGTCTTCATAGAATAGGTATCAGATAGGCGAGAAAACCGTGGTAAATTATTTAAGTTTATTTTTTCGTCTTAATTGAACTGTTATATTAAATCTATTTTTCGGATTCGAAACGTAATGCCATAGTTATTTGCATTTTTACAATAATATTCCAATACTAGCTTCATTAACATCTTCTCAGTATCCCCTTCCCTCAATATTTATTTCATTCTTTTAGAGGGAAATTTTCTGAATCATCCATTTCTGTTTTTCTGTTTTGAACATTCCACATTAAAGAATGTAGAGGTGGACTAGGAATACGAACAAATGGCTACTCTTTACAGCTTCCTTCCTCTTAGTAAGTATGACTTGTACATCACCTGTTCGAGCTTAATAAAATTGAAATTACAAACGATGTAAAATTATTTGACAGGTGTCTATTAAGGTTGTAATGAGTAGCACATGCTCTCCAAAACTTCCTGCCGCTCTTAATAATCTTAGTCCTCTTAGCTTCCAGAATTATGGACATGTGCCATGCTGCCAAAGAATACTTTTGCAAACGAGATCACGGCTTCCGTCAATTAAACGAACTGGATCGATCACCAGATCTCGGGGCTTCTGATCTGCTTAATTTGGCCTCGTTTACTATCGCCAAACTACATTCCTAAAACGGATCATCTAAGACACGAGATGCCAAGTGTAAATAGCAGAGTGTCAAAACAGGAAATTAGTTTCCGTGTCATCGTCGATCTTTTTATCCTGAAAAGGTTAACGCGGTTTTTCCATAGATCTAATGAACGCGAAATTTTAGTTTAAAAAAGATATCAGTTTCTAAAGTGGAATAGCTATTTCGTGTTAGATGGCTTAATTGTTCAGTAAGATCCAAAGATTAATATACGAGACAGTAAAGTAGTTCAAATATTTGCTAATCCATTTTCGAAAACTTAAGCTTCAATAATAACTGCTTACCTGTTAAATGAGTAAGCAAAACAAGAACAATGGTTGCGAGTTTAATTTGGGATGCCAGTTACATACGTCGTATAGAATTGTCTTAGAATCTAACTTACTGGATACAAAATCTAGAGACATAATTAATGTAAATCCTAATTTTGTGAGTAAATCATTGACAATATCACATACTTGCTTGCTTTTCTGCATTCCTTTGGGGATACTTTTTTTTGATTTAGCTTGCATACCCCACTTTTTAATAACAGAGCAGTACTTTATTCTAAATCAAAATTGAGCAATTAAAAAAACAAAAACAAAAAAATGCTCAGCAAAACATGCCTGCTTACAGTTGCGTAGTAACTTAACTCGATGTAAGAATTTATCATTGCTAATACATTTCCAAAATTCAAGTATAAAAAGATGTGGTATGCTTGTTTCATTTTGAAATATTAGTCTTTTCCTTTTTTATCTTATAATTTATAATATAATCATCTAACACATTATACCTAAACTCAAATAATTATGTCTTTCGCTAAAATTGCCGCCATTATTGCCGCCGCCGCCGCTATTGCCAAGGCTGATAGAGAAGCCGCCATGATTTCCATGGAAGTCTACATGAACGATATTGGTTCTCATATGAAAGACTACCTTTCTATGGAAAAGGCTCACCCAGAACAATCTATTCCACCTGGTGTTTTGTCTGCTTACGCTGCTAAGTTAACTGACAAGACTGACTCTTACACCAGTTTCTTTGCTGACATTGGTGATGAACAAATTCACTACATGATCACTGGTGTTCCATGGTACTCTACCAGATTAGCTCCAGCTATCTCTCAAGCTTTAGAAGCTGCTGGTTTAGGTGAAGCTGCTCCAGCTACCTCTTCTTCCAAGGCTGTTGAAACCACTTCTTCCAAGGCTGTTGAAACCACTTCTTCCAAGGCTGTTGAAACCACTTCTTCCAAGGCTGTTGAAACCACTTCTTCCAAGGCTGTTGAAACCTCTTCTTCCAAGGCTGTTGAAACCTCTTCTTCCAAGGCTGTTGAAACCTCTTCTTCCAAGGCTGTTGAAACCTCTTCTTCCAAGGCTGTTGAAACCTCTTCTTCCAAGGCTGTTAGAAACCTCTTCTTACCAAGGCTGCTGAAACCTCTTCCAAGACTGAAGAATCTTCCAAGACCACTGAAGCCACTACCAAGGTTGAATCTACTACTGCTACTCCAGATGCTAAGACCACCCAAACTACTGTTGATGCTATCTCTCAAATCACTGATGGTCAAATTCAAGCTACCGTTGAACAACAAACTGAAAACGGTGCTGTTAGAGCTGCTGCCGGTTTAGGTGCTGGTGTCATCGCTGCTGCTGCTTTATTGTTATAAGCTAATCAACTTACATAAATTCTTTTCTTTATTTATTTTTAGGTTATAGGATAGTTATACAATTATTAAAATATCATTAGTGTTAAAAAATATTTTTTCTATGAAATAAAAATAGGAAGTTCATAATTTTTTGATTGAATACTATATCATAATTACTTTTTGGAAGAAAAGTAATACAAATTTATACTTCTGAGACACATTTTGTAAAATTGTGTCACAAAATCAATATTCTTTTCCATAGGTGATAGTGCTTTACTTGCCTCTAAATTAGGAAGAAATTAAATTTTTTTTCAATTATACGACACTTCTATTTTAGTCCATGAAGTTACAAATTTAAAAACTGGATGAATAGCTATTCCATAAAATAGCTATAATTTAAAGATCATATAATCAAAGTAATTTAAGCTTTTCCTTCTGTTGTAACTGTGATTTTTGGTTTTTATTAAAACATTGTTTTTTAGTTCAAGATTAATTCTGAAATAGTTAGCTTTAAGTGGTTAATGCATCATGTTTAACATGGAGCCCTTATCTTACATTAAAATCTAACAAAAATGTTTTTGTTTTTGTTCTTTTACTTCAACTAATTATTAAAAAAATCTTCTAAGCATGATGGCATTAAATATTAATATCAGCGTGAAATTAACCTACTCTATCCAAAAAAATTCTTTAACCTTATTCAAAATTAATAATTCATTAAATAATAAATGTATTCAATAACTTTTAATTATACTTCTTGTGCTGTTTCATTTTTTTTGAATTTTATAAAAGTGCTTTCTTATAATGCAATAAGAAAAAATAATATATTTTATTTCTTAGTTTATATATTGACAAAAGTTTCTTTATCACTTATACTTATAAACTAAATATAACACTGAACTATATTTACTGAATGGTTGAAGTTAAAGGATAAATGTTTTTACTATTGCCATTTTTATGTGAATTATCCTTAAAATTATAAAAAGAAGTTGAATCCTATTTTTGGTAATAACCTAAGAAGTTTTCTTTTTCTCATTATTTTCACCACTGCAACAATTAATTCCTACTTATTCTCTCATCTTTGTATTAACCGGGTCTATTATATTCAACTATTTTTCCTTAGTTATAAATAATATGCCTTACCTTTATACAAAATAAAGTATTTAAATATATACTTTAGTAATTAAGTTTTCTTATTAGATATATACGTGATATTAAATTGATATCGATATGGTTCGCCTTTTATTTTAAAAAAAATATTGTTCTAATTTATACTTTACTCACTTACAATTATATTTGCTATGCCAAAAAAACCTACTACACTTAGTTTTGTTAGTAAAAATATTGTATATTTACCTTCAAAAGTAAACGCATAGTATATTTTAATATTATTATTTCACCTAAATTTCTTATATACTAAGAAAAGTATGTATGCCATAGTTGTTAAAATAAAGAAAGAGCGTATTAATTCCAATATATTATTTCTAGGCCCTATTAAAATTGGAAATTCAAAAAAGTTAAGAACCATTAGCGTGTTAAAAAGTAAGGTATTTTAATTTATATAATAATATTTTTTTTCTATTTAAGTAATAATTTTATTTATCTTTGTTATGTACAAAACAGTAAAAGAAGAAACTAATTGAGTATACATTTTGATTTATTAAAAATTGAAGGGGTATGTATTAAAAAGTCAGAAATAAAACAATGTATGATTAACTTATAACAGTAAAGCAACTGCAGCAGCAACAACACCAACACCTAAACCAGCAACACCTTTAGCGGCACCGTTTTCGGTTTGAACAGCAATACCGGCCTTAGCAGTGTTAACTGGACCGCTACTAGCTTGTTTGAAAGTAGTTTGGCTTGGGACTGAAGCACCGTTAGAGTTCATTTCGAAATTTGGAACTGAAAAGGTGCATGGAACAACAACAGTCTTTAGACAGCTAGTAGTGCATGAGCTTGAAGCAACAGCTACAGCAGCCATGGTAGCAACTGGAGTTGGAGCAACTTCAGTTTCCTTACCACAAGTACTACATGGAGTAGCTGGGGCTGGAACTGGAGCCATAGTGTTAGCAGCTGGAGTTGGAGCAACTTCAGTTTCCTTACCACAAGTACTACATGGAGTAGCTGGGGCTGGAACTGGAGCCATAGTGTTAGCAGCTGGAGTTGGAGCAACTTCAGTTTCCTTACCACAAGTACTGCATGGAGTAGCAGCAACTGGAGCAACAGTGTTAGCAGCTGGTGTATTCATTACTGGAGCAGCAGCTGGGGTATTTTCATTTTGAACAGCAACACTTTCTGGAGCGACAATAACACTAGTCATGTTTTCAACGATGGTTTCAGTGGTACATGGAGTAGTAGTAGAAGTGGTTTCTGATGTTAAAGTAGCAGTAGCAGTAGTCATTTGTGTACCAACAAAGGTTTCAACAGCAGTAGCGGTAGCGGTAGCGGTAGCAGTCTTGTTAGAAGTTTGTGTTAAAGTTTCGGTACAAGTTTCAGTAGTTGTTTGAGTATTAGTAGCATAAGCAATAGCAGTGGCAGTAGTTGTAGCAGTGGCATAAGCAGTTGCAAGAGAAGTTTGAGTTAAAGTTTCAGCAACGGTTTCGGTAGCTTGAACAGTTTCTTGAACAGTGGCCATGTTAGTGAAAAATACAGTATTTTCGTTAGTCTTAACTAAGGTTTCGGTAGCTTGAACAGTTTCGTTAATTGTAGCAAAGTTTGTAGTTTCAACAGTGTTAACATTAGTCTTAACAAGAGTAACAGTAGCTGAGAAGGTTTCTTCGACAGTAGCTTGGGTGGTTTGTTCAACAGTTGCAGTGTTGGTTTGTTCAAGAGTAGCAGTGTTTGTCTTGACAATAGTAGCTGTAGCTTGTGTAGTTTCTTCAACAGTAGCTTGAGTAGTTTCTTCAATAGTAGCAGTGTTGGTTTGTTCAACAGTGTTAACATTAGTCTTGACAATAGTGGCAGTAGCTTGTGTAACTTCAGTGGCAGTAGATTGAACAGTTTCCAAAACAGTAGCAACATTAGTTTGTTCAATGGTAGCAACATTAGTCTTAACAACAGTAGCAGTTGATTGAACGGTTTCTTCCACAGTAGCTAAGTTGGTTTTTTCGACAGTAGCGACATTGGTCTTAACAATAGTAGCAGTAGCGTTAGCAGTTTCACTAACAGTAGCCAAACTAGTTTCTTCAACGGTAGCAACGTTAGTCTTAACGACAGTAGCAGTAGCTTGAACAGTTTCTTCGATAGTAGCTAAGCTAGTTTGTTCGATAGTGTTAACGTTGGTCTTGACAACAGTAGCAGTAGCTTGAGTAGTTTCTTCAACAGTAGCTTGAGTAGTTTCTTCAACGGTAGCCAAACTAGTCTTTTCAACGGTAGCAACATTAGTCTTAACTAATGTAGCAGTAGAAACGTTAGTTTGAGTTGAGGTTTCAGTACATGATTCAGTGACTTCAGTAGTTTGTTGAACAGTAGCGACATTGGTTGTTAAAACAGTAGAAGTAGAGGTAGTTGGAGAAGTAGCTTGAACTGTAGCGTAGTTAGTTTCTTCAATGGTATTAATGTTGGTCTTGTATACAGTGTTTGTAGATTCAACAGTCTTTGGAGCAGTAGCGTTACCACAAGTACTGCATGGGGTATTTTTAGTAGTAGCTGGAGCTGGAGCTGGAGCTGGAGCAACTGAAGAAGTTGGAGCTGGAGCTGGAGCTGGGGCAGCAGTAGTAGTTGGAACTGGAGCTGGAGCGGGAGCTAGAGGGGGGACCATACCTGGGGTAGTTTGGACTAAAGTGGCTTGTACTTGACCATCATTGATCTGTGAAACAGCATCAGCAGCTAAGACAGAACTGACGATAGTCAAAGCAGTCACGAATTTAGTGATAGACATTATTAAAATTAAGCGGGCGTGGGTATTTAAGTGAGTGAATACAGATTTATCTAAATCTTGTTTAACGATCTATCCTGATTTTACAGGAGAGAGGAAGGTAAAGTAAACAAGAGGGGAGAGACATGAAACGCAAGTAAAATTATTGAAAGAACTTAGGGTATTTATATGTTTTTTTGTCTTTTTTTCGAAACAGAATTGACCCAGAATCAAATGAATAGTCTTTTGTTTATTTATTTACTTACTAGATGGGTTAATTTGTTTATTTTAAATTTCTTATTCATTTGTTTATTTGAATGTATCTGAGTAATTCGCGTAATTGGGTAAATAGATCAAAGTTGTAATAATAAGTAATAGCGGTGTCGCATCTATAAGATAATAAGTATCAATAATGGGCAGTCTTGATCTGGAATAAAAGCTTCAATAATCATTCTGTTTGCTTAAAGGATATCATAGGCGCGTTTGTTGTCTTTTCTTGGCATTTACCCCTGTTTTTAGCTAACTGTATTTTAATGTTAAACTTATCAATTGGTAAAAATGCGTCCTAAACAGATGTTAGGAAACAACCTAAATAGTTTATTATCGCTGAAGTTAGTCCCTGATCTGTCTTACAAAACCTGAATATGGTAATGACCCCAGAAATGTGCGTGTCGGTCTCTTGGATAGATAGATCTGGTATTGTAGAGATTTTGAGACATCTGACACTTGGACGACACAAACCTAAATTTTAAGGGCCTAGCCGCAGAAACGCGAAAAAACTCCTAATAGGTCATATCGCTCGGCCGGATCTGGAAATAGATCAGCATTGTCCCTGGCACGAGATTTCAAATTTCGCGATTTGGATGCGATGCCTTTTCCTTATTTAGCCATCTGGTGAGAAAAGATCAGACGGGATCTTACAAGAGATATAGACTTACTGTAAGTGTTCCGTAGTAGTTTGTTAGAGTCGTTAGGGCTGAAGGCCTGAATCCATTGGAGACTGTCCTGAAAAAGATATCGACAACATTAACCGGAGTGGACACGACTATCAATCTTAGAGTTATGCCAAGCTTTTTTTTAAGTTTACCTAGATTTCTGGATCTTTTATTGCAATAGATTTTTGCTAATTTAGGGGCGTGCTTATATCTTGTTTTTCCGAGTATTTTTTAAAGCAACAAATAGAGGCCTTCTGGGAAATAAGCCTAAGCCGAGAAATATCAAGTGTTGAAGAAGGACATGAATCACAGTAAAATTAATGCAATGGATTCAAGTTAAAGAGTATTTCGTTTACAAGTAAAGAGCCATATACAATACGTAAGATATTACAGCGTGCCACAGAACAAATAGGTATCGATAACCTGTACTAATTTCCCAAGGCACTATATCAAAGGTGCTATTTAGTCTTCCAGTACTACTTTTCTGTGCTTTTGTTGCTGTTCTTTTTTTCACTTGTTATTATTATTACTGCAATTGTCCTAGTTGTAGCTATTCTTAAGTGTGCTTTTACTTTATTTGTCCCATATATTTATTGATAATACCTCAAGAGTTAATTGACGAGAAAATACATACAAATTATTCAAGCAATGTCACAATATAAAAAAATCCAGCAATTAAATGATACAGAATTACAAAATAATATTTTGTCTATTGAGAAATCGTGGCACTACAACTACATCGATTATGGATATATTTTTATTGGTAATCTGAATAAAAATTTAACTGAAGGTGATATTCTCACTGTGTTTTCACAATTCGGTAATCCAATTGATTTGAAATTAATTAGGAATAAACAGACTAATCATTCAATGGGGTTTGCTTATTTAAAATATGAAGATTCAAGGTCTTGTATTTTAGCTATTGATAATTTAAATGGCTCGAAAGTTGCTGGAAATACCCTTAAAATTGATCATTTTTGGCATGACCCTAATAAAAATAAAAACGATGAAGAATATTATCAAGATTATGTAAAATTGGTTAAAGAAGAACTAAAAAGAGATTTTATATAGAATTCATACTGAAAAGTTTGTATTATAATACCCATCATACGATGAGACACGCTATAACCGTGAATGGGACATTTTTCTAGTATATATTAGTCGTGTGGCAGAAGTGTAATTGAATCAGAGTATATATTTTAATATTAAATTTACTAGAGCAAAATATGGTTGAGAAATTAAAATGATGATATATTATGTTGGCATATAGTATCTTTTTTTAGCCTCATTTTGAATTATTTTTGAGCATATGTGTGTTTACAAATAGTCTAATATGGCATAAATATATATATGTTACTTAAATTAAAGGCCGAGAGGGAAAAAATATTCTTGCGGTGTGAACATTTTTATAATTTTATTTATATTTTTCTTCTTTATTTCATTAGTAAACAAAATTTCGTGTAACTGTTTATTATAATAAAAAAAAAATATTGGTAACTAATTTAAATTGCATATTCTTGAATTTTATTCTATTTAATTAAATACTGCTTAATAAAATAACTTTTTTTCTGGTAAGTAACGCTCTGTTTACAAATAAATAAAAAAAATAAATAAATAAAAAAATAGTAATAGATAAACTATCGGTAATAATTTACTATAGAAATATCAGTTATTCATGATTCAAAATACTTTTTCTTGTCAAGGCAGAAGAGTATAAAATCAAATGTAGTATTTGTTTCACTTATTCTTGTAAAAGATTATTCCTAAATATTGGAATCGTCATCCTAAAAGTTTACCAAAAGATTATGTCCTATATTAAAATTTTTGAAACAAATCTTAACTCTTGTCATAACTAGCATTTAGTGCAAAATTTTAAGTACGAATCTTAAGGATAGGGAAGCTATGGTAGTAGTTATATAAATGTCCACGGTTAGACTATCACGAGTACCATATAAGGAATTTTTAAAAAAATAGAGTACAACACAGTTATATTGATTGTAAACAAAAAATTAATTGAAGTTATATGCTATTTAATATACATAGATAGATATATATTATAAACCATACAATTATTTCTTGCACTTTTACTTGAGTTTTTCCACCCTCAAATTGATTTATACACAGTTGAACTGAAACATTAGTTATTAAGTTTTTTAGTTAATTTAAAGAATAGTTAAAGTTAATACACCTAAAATAAATGTATTCTCAGCATAGAAATAAAATATAGCAGATATTGACTTTTGTCATTTAGAAGCAGAAGCTTTAGCCTCCTCGACTTGTTTACGTAGTCTGGCTATTCTTTCTTCTTTTTCGACTCTCTTTTGTAGCTGTAATCTCGCTAATTCCTCTTCTAATCTCTTCTCTTCGTCATCCATATCATCAGTAGTTGTATTTTGTGGTAAAGTTGATGAGATATTATGTGAGTTCGATATGTTAGAATTACTTGAATTCATATTGGAAGTACTTGGATGTGTGATTAAAACTTTAGGGGCTGTAGAGGAACTGTTGTGTCTGATTATATGATCATTATGTTTAACATTGGAAACATATTGACGAACTTGGGGTTCAAGATCCAACCCAAACTCCCACCTACCAAATTCACCAGAATTTTTGCCAATTCTTTCATTTGTTACAGATGACAGTAATAAAGAAGATAACTCAGATACTGATTTTTGAATCTCGACAATATTTTGCTTATTTTTTTGGTTTTCGGCATTAATTCTATCTATTTCGTCAGACTCATTATTACTAAATGGATTTTTAGCATGATACAATTGGAGCTTTGTAGCTGTAATAGATTCTTCAATATCATTAATTCTTGTAAATAAAACTGGAACATTTTTGATAATATTTTCCACTCTATTGCAATAATTGTCAGGTAAGCTACTATTTGCAGGAATTTGAATGGCTTGAATATTAGATAATTGTCTTTTGACTTCTTCAATTCTTGCAGTATTTTCACTTTTTCTTTGGGTATTGGAAGCATATTGGGATACCTTCTTTTGTTCAACATCCAATAATCTTTTCTTTTCCTTAATAGCATTTTGTAGAGTCATAATTTTCGCATTTAGACTATTTTGAATTGCATCGTGTAATTTATTATTTGTTGACACAGGTTGCGTACCTGTAGATTGAGTCGGCTTTTGATCTTGAGGAGAAGTTTTAGAAATTGAAATTGACGAACTAGAGTTTCTGTTACGGAAATTTGGTAAGGATGTATCTTGATCATTATTTTTATAAGCTGGTGCATTAATATTCAAATTGTTTGTATTTTGATTTTGAGACGATGTATTCATTAGCTGGTCTCTCACATTATTTAGGATAGCAGTGTGTTTAGGGATTAAATTTGGGGAAAGTCTTTGAGGCAAAGGCTTTCCGTTCAAAGTTTGATATACTAAATGCATACCAACAATAAACTCAGACCTCTCTAATTGGCCATTATTATTCGTATCACATAAATTCCAAATATGCTCTAAATCTTCTCGGCGTAAACCTGATTTTCTAAAAATTTCTACTGCTGTTGGCGAATTGATGTAACCGCTTCTGCTCGTATCATAAGTGTCAAAAATTTTATTATACAATGCTTTTTCTTGGTCTGAAATAGTGTCTTCTTTCGAATTGCTTACTGGTGCAACAAAATTCGATTTGTTATAAATTTCATTATTACCAAAACCAGTTTTCTGAGCTGTTAATGGCTTCATTGGGGCAAGGTTGCCTTGTTGTTGCATACCTGTAGTATTAGATATCATCATTCCGGTACCTTGAGGAGCAATTCCATATCCCCCGGTAGGTTGAGATTGTAAAGACATAGGTTGATTCTGAATCATAGCATTCAAAGATCCTGTTGATTGTGGTTTTATATAGCCGGGGTTGAGGATTGTGGATGCACTTCCAGTTAATTGAGGTTGTATTATACCACCCCCTGTTGCTTGGGTTTGCATAGGGACATTAAACTGTCCTGAACCTGTTCGCTGTGCCTGTAACATTGATCCGGTACGCTGTGGTTGCATCATACCACCAGTGGGCTGCATAGGCATGCCAAATGTTGTTGAAGGAATATAGCCAGTTATCTGAGGACTACCTAAAGTTCCAGTCGTTTGGTTTTGAATGTTGAAATTAAAAGGGGATAAAGGCCCCGAAGGTTGTGGTTGAATGTTCTGTGGTGGTTGCTGTGGTTGAGGTTGGATGTTTTGTGGTGGTTGCTGTGGTTGGGGTTGTTGTAGATCAGATTGTTGCATAGGCTGCAAATTAGTATTTTGTTGAGATCCATTTAGTGGGCCTTGTTGTTTATAATTTGGTATAAGTGCAGGTTGGGCAGGACCAGTTGGTCTAAAATACATATCTTGAGGATTTGTTGCTGAGGTTTGTGAAGTCACGTTAATATTGCCTTGCATGGTTTGATATGTTTGTTGTTGGGAGGTAATACCAGGTAATGTTTGCCCTCCCATTTGAACATTAGGTGATGAATGAACTCTATTAGGAGAAGATATGCCTGGACGATTTGGTGATATTTGGGGTGGTAAATTTTGTAAACCTGAATGTTGTTGGCTCTGAGTTGGAATTTGAGAGCTAGGCAGTCTTGAAGGGACAGGTGGATTAGACATACTGATAGACTGACTTGGTGGAGAAGTAGCTCTTTGAGTTGCGTTTGAACCAAAGGGATTTGTAGTTGGCATTGGATCATCAGAATCAGCTTCAGTTGCTATCATAACACTAATTGCATCAATAAATGCATCAACTTCTGTCTTAATATTCTTATCTAAAACATAAGGAATTGGGTTACCTTTTAAGGTTGTATTAACTAAATACATAGCTAAACAAAATTCTGGGAATAGTAATGCGCCAGCTCTGTTGGTATCTGATAGAGTCCAAATTTGCGCTAACTGAGAGGGAATTAAACCTGATTTCATGAGGATTTTCCTACAATCTGGACCTTCAATGGCATTTGCACCCTTCTGGACTTGAGATCTAAATAAGGTTTCAAATTTACTTTGGTCATTAGCTGTAATAAAAGATAATCTCATAGGTGGGATCTTTAAATCATTATTAATCCCTTCTGCCGCAACTTGTTGAATAAATCCTGTTTCAGTTGGAGCTAAAGGTTTAGTAGGGGGGGGCTGATTGTTATAATATCCTGAGTGTTGAGGTTGAATTAAGTTAGGTGCATTCTGAGATGTGTGGCTAACTAAAGAAGGATGTAAGGGAGGAGGTCTAGAGAGATTTACTGAATTAGTTGGATGGAAATCCATAGGTTGAGGCTGACCTGAAGGTTGAAAATTAGAATTAGAATTTTGGTTAGGGTATCCATTATTGGGAGGAGGGCTATAGGTCCCTTGGATGTTGTTCCCGTAGGATCCAGTTGGTTGCAATTGAAATCCGCCAATATCTACCGAAGCTCTATGGTGTTGGTTAAAAGTTGGAGGAGCCGGGTTCCCTTGGGGGTTATTTTGATAATTTGCGTTTGACCCTTGATAATAATTTAACCTAGGATTCGAGCCTTGGGACGAATAATTATCCTGGTTTTGAAACGGATTATACATTGTTGAGATATAATATCGTACTTCTGAAAGATCCTAAGTTACTATAATAGTCCCCTTAGTTTGTTTGATCTCACTTTGTGCTTCTCTTTCTTTTCAATCTACAAAAAACAAAGTCAAGATACAGGCATATTAAATTCTTGCAACAACCAAATACCTCTGAGGATTCTCCGTAGAAAAGTCCAGAAGTCATGTGACTTCAGAAAACCTTTTTTCCCGACGTTATTCCCGCGAAGAAAAGGTCATATCGAAGTGAAAATTACATGATTGGTGCAATATAAAGGTGGTATTTTGAAGGATAACGGCACCTTGCTAACCTCACTCAAAACGGAATTATATAAAGAAGTAACAATCTTTAGACAATATAATGATTTACTACTGAACGATTTTAAAATACACTGTCTTTCGTGGAATATGCCTATAATATAAACAAATTACCTTAGTTGATGATATTAACAAATGGAGCATACTGAGAATTATCTTTAAAATATATATATATATTATACAGAATAAAAGAGAATTATTAATTGAATAATAGAGACACTAAAATTAAAACCGGTTCTCGCATTGGTCAGATTCGAGAGTAAATGGGTTTCGCACTTTTTACTAACCAATGGCAATTTATAAATGAACAGTTAAATGAAGAAAAGTAAATACGAAAGTTTGTGGATGTTTAATTGTTACATGACGAAAATTGTTATAAGATCAGAAGATCTAGTTCCGTAATAGTCCTTTAGAAAATTATGTTTATTAGATGAAATCAAAATATCTTATAATAACATAGCAATGGCAGCGGCGACACCGGCACCCATACCGATAGCAAATCTGTTAGCACCATTTTGGGTTTGTTGTTCAACAGTAACGGTAGCAGAGCTAGATTCTTGGACCTTGATTGTTGGAGAAACAGTGTTCATCTTGGTAGTAACAGTAGTCTTCAAAGTAGAAATTTGAGTAATGTAGGTAGTTTCATCCTTTGAAGCAGTAGGAGCAGTGTTGGTACAGTCACCTTCACAAGAGGTAATAGTCTTGTCAACTGTAGAAACATCGGAAGTGTATGTAGTTAATTCAGATTCTGGACAGTAAGTGGTAGTACCAGTGATAGTGTCTACGGCAGTGACATAGGTGGTGTATTCAGGGTTTGGACCGCTGCAGCCATCTTCACAAGAAGTAACAGTTTCGTAAACAGTAGACAATTGAGTAGTATAAGAGGTGGTATTAGCAAATTGTGAAGTAGTAGTGGTATTGTTGATTGGAGCAACAGAGGTAGTAGTTTCTGGAGCAATAGAGGTAGTAGTTTCTGGAGCAACAGAAGAAATAACAACGGTAGTAGAGTTGTTAATTGGAGCAATGGAAGTAGCGGTTTCTGGGGCAACAGATGATTCAACAACAGAGGTAACAGTAGTGGATTCAACAGCAGAACCAGAAGAAGCAGCAGCTGAGGAAGCAATAGAAGTACTGGTAACAGTAGTAGATTCAACAGCAGAATCAGAAGAAGCAGCAGCTGAGGAAGCAATAGAAGTACTGGTAACAGTAGTAGATTCAACAGCAGAAGCAGAAGAAGCAGCAGCTGAGGAAGCAATAGAAGTACTGGTAACAGCAGTAGATTCAACAGCAGAAGCAGAAGAAGCAGCAGCTGAGGTAGAGGTAGAGGTAGAGGTAGAGGTGGAGGTAGAGGTGGTAGAAGTAGAAGTAGAGGTAGAGGTAGAAGATGGAATGTGAGTGATACTGTATAATGGTTGTTCCAATCTAGAGGAATACCATGGTAAAGCAGTTAACATGGCAGTGATTTGGGCCATGTCTAAGTTATCATACATGGTGGTCCAAGAATCATCAGTAGCAGCATCCATAGCACCGTAGATATCGAATAAAGCGTCAGGAATTTCGATTTTACCTAATAAATTGGCATATTCAACCAAATTTTCGTTAACATCAGCCATAATTAAGTTCATTTCATCGACATCTCTTTGACTAGCCTTGGCATTGGCAATAGCAGCAATAGCAGCCATAACAGCGGCTTTTTTGGTGTATTTAGTAGCAGACATTTAAATTTAGTAGTTATTAGCGAAAGTAGGACGATAGTAATTATCTGAGGTTCTAAGTTAACAAGAAAGTTAAAAAAGAAGAAAGACGATATATCACAAGTATGGTATTTGATTTAGTAGTGAGATCCTTTTATATGTGATGTTTTTGTTTTCTTTCATGTTATTATGCTATCTAAAGAAGAAGAAGAAGAAAAATACAACAAAATTCTTTGGCGTACCATAGTAAATTCCTGAATGGTTTGTTCTACTTTGTTTTGTTTACATTAGCTCCTACTAGATTATTGTCAAGTCCCTTAACAGATCTTACATAGGTTATGACAATGCCATCTGTTGGTAAATTCTAATCTGCTGGGTTTCTAATGCTTTGATTAGTAGGAACGAGTCCTAAAAATATGGAAATAGCGTAGCTTCTTCAGATTCTACTAGAATTGTTGTTCTAAACTTTCCTATACTTTGGGGTCGTTAATTAGCGTGGTTGGTGAATTATATTAAACACGAATTCTTAACATTATTTATGGCTTTCCAATTTGGGATAAACGCCAGCATTTTCGCGTTCTCGTCATCGTTTAGAACAGAAAATCCGTGTTTTCGAATACCAAATTCTAGTATTCGTACTTCGGAATCCTGTGAAAATTACTTAAATACGCAAATAGTGGAGATTTAAAAAATTAAAAGCGGACTTCAAAAACTAAGAAGATGTCTTGAATGGAGTCCTATGCTTGCAAATAATACAGCTTTAATGTTCTAGGTAAAATATTCAGGCCAATCTCTGTTGATCTTTTCTTTAATTCCCTCAGACTGGAAATGCAAGTAATAAATGAGATCTGGTTAGAAATAGATATTTGTAAATAGGAGAAACCTTCATCATTCTTTTTCCCAACTTAGGGATTACGAATGTCTGGGGAACAGCTAGAGTATATTCAGTCTAGCAGCCTTAGAAGGCAAACTTGTCTTGAAAATATGCCAATTTCCCAAATTAGATTCATAATATCTATGTTTTGAAAACTACCCTGAACAAGAAAAATTTTAGTGTAAATGTTTTTTGTTGATTCAAGCTTCATATCCTGAAGGCAAACATTAAACGTGATACTGTTTCATTTGGTATTTTCGATAATCTGTCACAAAAAAACTGAGAGCAAGTAATCATGACACGTAAAATCAAGATATAATGTTGGCAAATGGTATTTAGCAAGATACATGTTTTGTAAGATACAAAACTCTCTTCAAGTATATTGCTTATAGCCATTTAAATTCTATTACAATTGGGATAACTAATAGCAAAATTTACTGGTAAAAACATCAATATATTTGAAAAAAAAGAGGGGAGTAAAATACTTGTCTTTGATTAACTAGTCTTTAATTCAATAAATAGAGGTTACTTGATTATAATATTTAGTAAAACTATGTAAATTAATATTTCTAAATTTTTGAATTTTTTGTTCAGGAAGTTATTTTTGTTTTTTCTTTATTTACAATTTGTTTTAACCGAAATAAATCTCTACAAAATATAAATTTCTTTAATGAAAAAAATACTCAATGTTCAATAAACAGAAAGTAACAACACAAGAAAAAAACTTCAATCCCTCTGTAGAAAAAACATTCAATACTAAGAAACAAGTCGTTTGAATATTTGTCAAATTTAGTCTATTTAAAGTAAAATCGTATCACAGAAGAGATACGGACATCTCTGTTTAAGAAATTCTAATTAAGTACTTGTTGATATTAACCAATCTAAGGCACAGTTATGGTTGCAGTTACGATAGCAGAAAAATAATCGAGAAGAATTTGCATTCTATGTCTAAGAGCGAAAGGAAAGTAAAAATGCTCATCTCGTACATGAGATATGAGATATGCGGACCATGACTACACCTTCAAGCTAGTGATTCGTTTTCTTGCTCGTTTATAGGCCCTTCCATAAGAAGTTAGCAGCTAATTGAACGAATTCAAAACCAGTAGGATCGTTTTTTGTAAATTCCCTAATAGTGAAGATTGGGAAAGCCATTATAGAGTAACCAAGGTTGGTCATTACCAATCCATAGTGCATTCTATAATAAAGAAAACTTATTTTCCCAATATTTTTTCTAACATCATCCCCATTCTTTCTTGCCCGCGTTTTTTGACAACATTGCCTTGTCGTTTAAAGCAAACTTGGAAAAGCGCGTCTGAAGATAGAAACTCACTACGATAACATTCTGCACTAAACCCTCACAGGAAAGCGTCAAAGATGCCTAATTAGGTACACATTGGTGATATGACGCAGAAGCTACAATTGTGTCTGGGCAAACGTAGATCCACAGTGTAATTAAATATAACTCAAAGTATAGGACAAAGACTTCAGTGGCAACAAAATAAATAGAAAAACAGTACACGAAAACAGCTGCAGACTTGACCAAGCTCAATTCTTACTATCATGTACAAACATGGATTGAGGTATAAGCAAAAATGAACATACTTCGTTAAAGACACAGAAAATAGCCACACTCTTTCAGTAGTATTAGAAAAAAATGGGTAAACAAAGATATAGCCTAGGACTGTAGCCAGTTGTTCTTATTTATTTTCAATCCGTGGTATCTTTCACATAAGTATTGAGAAATAAATGATATAAAAAGATATAGTATTTTAATTCAATTGTAAAAACGGATAAAATTATTTCTTTTCTTTTATTTACAAACGAAGCACACACATACATCTTGTTGTCCAACTTTAATTATAATAATTAGAAATGTCTTTCGCTAAAATTGCCGCCATTATTGCCGCCGCCGCCGCTATTGCCAAGGCTGATAGAGAAGCCGCCATGATTTCCATGGAAGTCTACATGAACGATATTGGTTCTCATATGAAAGACTACCTTTCTATGGAAAAGGCTCACCCAGAACAATCTATTCCACCTGGTGTTTTGTCTGCTTACGCTGCTAAGTTAACTGACAAGACTGACTCTTACACCAGTTTCTTTGCTGACATTGGTGATGAACAAATTCACTACATGATCACTGGTGTTCCATGGTACTCTACCAGATTAGCTCCAGCTATCTCTCAAGCTTTAGAAGCTGCTGGTTTAGGTGAAGCTGCTCCAGCTACCTCTTCTCCAAGGCTGTTGAAACCACTTCTTCCAAGGCTGTTGAAACCACTTCTTCCAAGGCTGTTGAAACCTCTTCTTCCAAGGCTGCTGAAACCTCTTCTTCCAAGGCTGCTGAAACCTCTTCCTCCAAGGCTGCTGAAACCACTTCTTCCAAGACTGAAGAATCTTCCAAGACCACTGAAGCCACTACCAAGGTTGAATCTACTACTGCTACTCCAGATGCTAAGACCACCCAAACTACTGTTGATGCTATCTCTCAAATCACTGATGGTCAAATTCAAGCTACCGTTGAACAACAAACTGAAAACGGTGCTGTTAGAGCTGCTGCCGGTTTAGGTGCTGGTGTCATCGCTGCTGCTGCTTTATTATTATAAGTTTATTAACTGTTACTATAAAAAATCAATTATTTATTCTTATTTAATACATCATCTTAGGATTCAAGTAATTTATACATATTTTTATATTTATAAATTGTTTACGACTATTATACATACCCTTAATATATTATTAACAAATTCGGTGATGGAGTTATACAAGGTTCCCTTCAAACTAACATCTAAAAAAGTATCTTGCAATTTGCGAAGGATTAGCAGCATTTGAAGGTCCTTCTGATAATATTTAAAGATAGAAACATAAGCTGATACAGAGTTTTTCACGAAAAAAACACATTTGACTAGAATTTTTATTTTTGCTTTAAATATTCGTTAGGGGAAAGAGGTAGAATAATAAGTTGTAGTGTATGACAGCTTATATCGGGGAGTATGCTACTAGTACGAATATACGAACAATTTGATCAACTATTTAGAATAGTGTATAAATAATAGCAGTAGATTGATACATTTCTACCACAAGTGTACTACCTTTCTAAGGTTTACATTTTTGGAAGGGGTTTCTTCATTCAAAATAACAGTTCAACAATTAGAGAAAAAGAATTTTATTATATTTTACAAATTTAGCATTAAATTAATCCCAATATAACCTTATCAACTAAATCTTTGGCTAAATATCCATATCTTATGACAACCAAGTTCCATAGCTTTTTTCTACTGTATTAACAATCACACTGAAATTAATGCAGCACAAGTGTCGAATGACACAAGAATTTTTTGAATAATATTCAACTTACTTAAATTATTTCCAATCTTAAGTACGTTACACAATATTAGGTGATTCGAATTGCCTTTTTTCTAATCTATTATATTACCCCTACAAATGTAAAATTTCTGTTGTGATTGTCTTAAGACACTGATAGTAATATACTGATGGACTTATGGTTTACACTAAACTTGAAAGCTTATGAGTTATTAAAGTCTGCCTTAAAATTTTGAGGGCCATGTATATTGTACTGATAGCCCGCTTCCCCTAAAGTATAGACATAGTACTGGAAAATTATTATATTAATTTACTGGGGTTCAAGAGAGTTAGACATTGTTATACAGTGTTTAAGATGTAAAGACTATTATTTTTTTTAGAAATATATAGTAAATACTATAATTAAAATGAATATATTTCTTAAATAGTGTTTTTCGATATAAACAGAAAAACACATTTTAAATAATAAGTCACGTGATAAAAAGTCTTTTACCACTTAATAGAAAATGATATAATCATATTCCAGCATAATTTTCTTATTATACTTTAAACACATTCTTATCAAGCAGCCAATTTTCGTTTGCTTATGTTAGTTCATGTTTGTGTGATTTATTTGCTGGAAAATAATATAATTATTTTCCAGCGAATAATTAATTGGCTTAGTGACGTTGCCAAGAAGTTTATTCCTGGCTGTGTCTCAAAAGTGACAACAATATTGACTTACTGTTGCCAACAAAGAAAGATATTAGGTAAAAGGGAAAATATTGAGCAATAGTAACAGCAATAAGAGAGTATGCCAGAATTGTCAATATTAAACATATAATGAAGTCAAAGTGACGCAAACAAAATAGAGATGAGGATGTTAAAAGTGTAAATAGAATAGATAGTGTATAATGTAGAGAGAAGATCCTTGCTTCTTTTCTTGGTGGTTTCTTTTTCTTTCTATATAAAAGAAATCTAAGAGAAGTTCACGATGAAACAAAGAAAATCTTGTCCCTTTATATACGTTTTATTTTCATGGGTAGACACGTTTATAATTGTAATTGGCTATTAGCAATTGGTCAATTACTTATCAGTTTTTGTATTAATTAGGAGTGTAATGTCCTTAGATTGGCATTAATGACTCATTAATTTATTTCATATGTGGCTTTAATTGCATGTGTTGATATGTTTAGTATTGTTTATGGTTTATAGTAGCGATATCGGAGATCGTTAAGGTTAATCAGTTGGCATAGTTGCTGGTGTTTTGTAATTGGGTTAGTGACGTTGGATCCAAGAAGTTAATTCTTGGTTCTATGTCAACATCAACAACATGTGACATAGTGATACTGTCAGTACACTGTGTCAAGGGTTAGGAGCTTACAAGCCCTAACTAAATCAGAGACGTTAGCGTCAACATGTTGCGACGCGTAAATTCGCTTGTATATAAAGCGATGTCCATGAGGCATCTATATAGAATCATACAGAATAAGATAAGTAAGTTATAGTTATAAGAATAATCAGGGTTATAGTCATCTGCAAAATACCAGCCATATCACTATATAATACAACAATATTGTTGTAATACGAGACTGACAGGACAAGGATGGTGTTTCAGAGTTCGGATGGTAGTGAGATCAGTAGTTACAGGTTGTATTACACAAGATTATTGTATCTCCCCTTGGTCCTTCTCTATATAGTATATAATAGTATATTGATCTATACATGCTCCTTATATACTTCTTTAGAGCTGGACAGTTCTGGGTGCATAGTTACAAGATGCGGTATACTCATTGAAACCTGGGTGTCATTCTTACTAATAGGTGTCCGAGATGAACCAGAAGTGGGTACAGATTCAGTGGTTACAGTTGATGTTCCACGCTTGCTGAATAGTTGTTTCTCAGCTGTGGTCACCTGATCTGTCCTCGAGGCTTCTCTTGTACTGATTTCTTGCAAGTATTACGTGAAAGGCGACGACATTTAGACGGTTTTACAACAATAACAAATGTCAAATGGTCCGATATAGTGTAACGGCTATCACATCACGCTTTCACCGTGGAGACCGGGGTTCGACTCCCCGTATCGGAGTATTTATGTTGCGTAGCTAGTCTTTCTTGCTAGCAAATTTTTTACATTCTGTAACAATTTTTGTGATTCCAGTCTGTCTGTCCTCTAAATTCCTCCTCCTTCTTCTATTGCAGCAGGTCGGAGTTCAACTATATTATACTTGGTATAAAGATTCTATTTATCTAACTGTGTATGTATGGTAATTAAGATATTATTATTTTTCTCTAGACTTAGAAACTCAACCCTTTCGTTGCTTTCTTTGCTCTGAGCTTTCTTCATTTGTTCTTCGTGTAAAATTGTTCCTTTTTATATTCACATTCTCGAGTTCTTGTTCTATATTTGTTTTTTTGTATCACGTGATTTGTGCCTGACCTTGATAAATATATACACAATTATTAATCCTTGAAATCACGTGTTACATATTCTTAGAATATGTGACACATACCGTATATTTTTCGATGAGCAAGAAGATATGAATAAAGTTAAGTGAAAAGAATGAGAAAATAAAGAGAAAAAAGTTATCATCAGTAAGAAAAGCACAGAACAGCAGGATACACGAAACTAAATACCGAAAGAAATAATTTTTTTTTATGTTTTACCTTTTATGTTTTACTTTTATTGTTACCTTTAATTTTATTAATTTTCTTATCATCAGTTATTTTGTTATCAACAGTTAATCTTTTATTCTGTTATTTAGCTTATTAAGTGTCATTAATTTCAAATATAGAACTATTCATTCAAGTATCAAATAATATATATTAAGTTATTTGCATTTATCAATAAGATAGCAAAAAATTTATAACAACCCACTCATATATCACGTGATTTAATTTTATGGTAAAATATAGAGATAGATTGGTATTTAAGATGACCATGCCTGTAAAACCTATATATGTTTATATATTCCATATCATATAAGTTCAATAGTTCTTCAGACAAAATAACGTTGTTTTAGTCTTTCTTCAGACTCAATTCAAGGTAAAGAAATATTTGAAGACTTCGAAATCAAAAAAAAGGGAACTTACAAAATATGCACAGGCCACAAGAAAACTAACTACATTTTATAATGCTGTATACCATTTTGTAAGATTATATTCAGTTTCTAGCTATCATATTAATAGAAGAGTTGCTTCCAAGTTGCACTTAAAATATTATTTTTGAGATATATCCTGGATGACCTCAATGGATATCTCATCGCAATTAATATAAATTATTGAAGTGATATAGTAAATTAAGGAAAAAGTAAATAATTTTGGGTTTTGGTTCATTTATTTCTAAAGTATTTTCTCCCAGGGATATTTTGGAATAATATGTACCCTTTAACCCGGACCCAATTTCGACAATACCTATATATCACCATCTATTAAGTACATTAAATCTATGCATTATAACAACAAGAAAACCATTTGCTCAAAGCGGTGAGTTCCATACCCTATACCTTTAATTGACTTAGCAATGAAATTATTTTCTTTTGTTACACTAATATTTTTGTATCTCTCTATCTTATACCATATCAAAAACAGTAACTTCAAAGCCTCTTACTACATATTATCCGTGCTCTTTTTCCAAGTATAGGAGCCCCACATCAGTTTCAATAAGTGCCTTCCATTTCGAAATCTTGAACATTGTCTCGAGAATAAAAAATATCTAGGAATGAAATTGACATGCCTATAAACAAGTTTACTGTATCTGACAATGCCACTTCGTTTATCGGAAACGCGACGCGACATTCCTCGAATAAATTGGCCCGTAGATTAAAGAGAAGAAGAAAAAATAACAGTTTTTAAGATCTCGCACCTACATTCTTCTATATTGGTAGATAGTGCGTAGTGATCTGTGCACGTATTGAGAATTTTTGCAACTGTAATCAGAACAACCGTAAAACTTGTAGCGTCATATGCAAAGCTTCATCGTCTATTTCTAATGAAAGGGTGTTCCAAAACATGGTACCTGACCAAGATAGAGGAGTGGAGTTATCTCTTTCTGGTGTATAAGAGACTCATCATTAATTCACTAATACCGAAAAGATTAACTTTAAATTTGTTGTTCGTTTAGGAAGTGGAATATTTGTTTATTAGGTTGTAATTAACTATCATTCGTACATGACAAGCACATGATATTGGATGGAAATATGGTAAACCTGTTACCGAAACTAGCAGAAAGAATTTTGAGGATCATCAGATAAGGCCATTGCTAGCAATTTCGCGTCTCTGGTTAACTCAGATGAAAGGTAACCTACATTTGTCTATTTTTTCCACATTCTTCTCTTTTCTTATTCTAGGACAGGTAGAAAAATACATACACATTCTTGGAAAATGTATTGTTGTGTTACTGATAAATCCATTGGTTAGTAAACAAATTAAGTTTCTCAATTATAGTCTTCACAATATATAAATACCATATATTTAGCATTAAGGATTTAATCGTTGGTAATTCAGTAATTTTTTATTCTAATTCTGGGTTACGAAGTAAACAAAGTAATTTTTCATCACAAACATCCATATACCATTAAGAATGTCTTTCACTAAATACGCTATCATTTTGGCTGCTGTTGCCTCTTATGTCGCTGCTCAAGATAAAGCTGAAGTTATTGAATTCAACGCCATCTTAACTGATGTTGTCAACAATTTAAACGATTATATGTCTATTGCTGAAAACCAAGAAGGTTTCGTTTTACCAGACGGTGTCTTAGATGTCTACACTCAAATGACCACTTACACTGATGACAGTTACACAACCTTATTCTCTATCTTAGATTTCAGTGAAATTGACTCTGTTATGGCTGGTTTACCATGGTATTCTACCAGATTAGCTCCAGCTATTGCTAGTGCTTATTCTAGTGCCGGTATCACTAACTCCATCTACAACTATGGTGCTGGTGCCGCTGCCGTTTCTGGTACCACTAACACTCAATCTTCTACCTCTGCTTCTGCTTCTACTACTTCAAGAGCTATTGCTTCTAATGGTACTAACTCTACCAATCCAAGTAATGTTTCTGTTGATCCATCCGCCATTGCATCTTTAAAGAGTGCTGCTTCTTCTGCTGAATCTTCCGCTACCTCTGCTACCTCTTCCTCAAGCTCAATTGCTTCTAACTCTTCTACTTCTAGCAAAAATGGTGCCATGAAATTCGAATTAGGTGTTGGTGCTGCTTTAGCTGGTGCCGCTGCTTTATTATTATGATTATACCTTCCATTTTAATTCGCAACAATTTTTGTATCTTATCCCTTTTTAAAGAAAAATATTCAACCATCAATATTATAATAATAAACATTTATGATAAACATCCTGGGCTCCGGAAATAATTATTTTCATGAATTTTGTAACTGACTTATAAAAAATATCTGTATTTTAACAAATTTTTTGTTTAATCAACGTATTTATTAGGCTTAGAAGTCAACTGATTTATAGCTAGCTTCTTTTAGTAATAATTTTGGGTACATTTCTAAAGAAGCATATCTTCTAAGTACCTCAGAAAATCAGAGAATAATAATGATCCATTTCTATGAGGTCATACGAAAAATTGTTGATAGATTTTATTCGTATATTTTATAGCAATTTGTAAATTTTTAGTGGAAATTATCTTACTGGTTGGTATATCAAAAAACTGATATTACCTTAGCAGTTCCCGACAATATATGTCACACGATGCAAGTAATAGAGTCACCGATACTAAGGAAAACGTGAACTCAGTTTAAATACACTCCTTGACAATCTTTTCCCGAAAGTAAATAGACTAGTTCATGTGACTTCTCAAACTTTTTATTTTTAGGTAATATCTATAAGCTATTGCCATAGAATAGTAACCGAAATAGCATATATATATTTTTTATTTTTTCTAGCTTACTTGCCACTTATGAATGAACCTTTTATTAGTTTACCAATTAAGTTTAAGCTTCATAATAAAAAATATTTAAGAAGTTACAAAATTCTAAATAAAAATGGTATAATTCTAATTCAAATATATGGGAAGTTAACATATTATTTTACTGTTAAAGTCAGGGTTATAAGTAAGAATATTGTATAATATTAATTTGGTTTTAGATAGTTGTTCGGATACATTATCTGGATCAGTAACAGGGATAAAATTGTGTGATAATTATTATAAAAGTACCAAACTTAAATTCGTTCATCTCATTGTCTCGTTCTATACGAGTTAATCCATGAAAAAAAATACCTTCTATTAAATAAAAGACAATGTACCTAATCTTAGTAAGATGACCGAAATAAGCACGCCCCAAATCTACAGAAAAGATTAACTAATTATGTAGCATATATTACTAGATTAGTATTCGAGCATTGATGCAGATAATTAATAATCTTCAAAACTTTAAAAGTGCTAGCAAGTTGGCCTCCAAATTGAGTGTTGTCGTGATCACTATCAGCCATTCTATGATCTGTGTTGTTTCATAAAGATGAGGTAATTATCCAGTAAACTTGGAATCCTTTATATTCATCGATAATACCGCGTGTCTAGCTTTAGCCACTAGTCAAATTTTCTACGCCATATAAAAAGAAATAGTTCTAAACTTAAGAAATTTTATTAAGATATGCTATTAATCAGGAAAGAAAGTGTCAGCAGGATACACAAACTAAATTCATTAAGAAATAACAGACTTTTTATATCATTATTTATATTATTAAGAGCCACAATTCAAAATATAGGATTATATTGTTCAATATCCATTAGTTTAAACTAGGTTGTGGTAGATCCAGACGAGGCCTGTGACGGACAGTTGGTCAGGTCATGTGATCTAGAGGATATAAATAGGATAATATACTTGTGAATAAGTTTATACTAAAAGGTGCACGAAAGAATATATTCAGAGACAAAAGGAAGACTTAAGAGATACAGAGATACAGAGATATCTGAGGAGTCGGAGATTATAGGAGATCTAAGATAATCGAAGGAGTGAGGCTGCAGGCTCACAACTGAAGAATAGGCAGGGTAGCTTTTAGAAGCTTACCCCCAAAAGTGGGATGATAGGTAAATATTTAGGTACCATACTACTATCATCAGCAGAAACTATGCTGAAGGCGTAGTCTACGAATTGGAACAGCTATTACAATTCGGCTCGTAAGAGTCATCTTCCAGAATGCTGGTTCTGATGAGAACATATGTATTATGTCCGGGAAGCTTGTATCTGGCGGGACATCGGTCTTATATAAGAGGAACGTTCTGTGAAGATGGATATTCAGAAGGAATATTCTGTTTAACGAAACAGTCTATTTTATATTAGTTCCTGGCTCTAGCCAAACCCGGGTAACATCTACAGATCTATAGAGAGAATTATTAATTACCGTAGCTAAATCCACGACAGGGTGTAATTTCATCAATGCTAATTAAATGCTTAATGTTCAATTTAAAGGCCATCACGTGATTGTAGTTAAAATATTTAAAATAAAATGCTTTCAACCAGATTCGAACTGATGATCTCCACATTACTAGTGTGGCGCCTTACCAACTTGGCCATGAAAGCTGTTTTTCTTGTGTGGTCGATACAGAAACAAGAATTAACTTCTTGGATCCAACGTCACTAACCCAATTACAAAACACCAGCAACTATGCCCACTAATTAACCTTATCGATCTCCGATATCGCTACTATAAACCATAAACAATACTAAACATATCAACACATGCAATTAAAGCCACATATGAAATAAATTAATGAGTCATTAATGCCAATCTAAGGATAAGATTTTCTTTGTTTCATCGTGAACTTCTCTTAGATTTCTTTTATATAGAAAGAAAAAGAAACCACCAAGCAAAGAAGCGAGGATCTTCTCTCTACATTATATACTATCTATTCTATTTGCACTTTTAACACCCTCATCTCTATTTTTTTGTGCTACTTTAACTTCATTATATGTTTAATATTGACAATTCTGGCATACTCTCTCTTATTGCTGTTACTATTGCTCAATATTTTCCCTTTTACCTAATATCTTTCTTTGTTGGCAACAGTAAGTCAATAGTGTTTTGCTGTATTTGTAATGGAACACTGGATAATTTTGGACTTAGTTAGCTTGCATTAGTTGCTTGCCTTTCACTAAAGCTGGAGCACCACTTTGCTGGAAAATGCTGGAAAATAATATAATTATTTTCTAATTATTTGCTAATTATTTTGTAAAAAGACATTTTTATGAAGTGTTTAATTTTCACATGCCTGGTTTGGTTCATAATTAAGGTATTTGTTAAATAAGGGAAATGTTATTTAAGGTTAAAGAACATGTATGAATGGAGCTTGTTTTAACTTACTATATAAAGAGCATATTTTGTAAATGAATATAGATGTTTATAGAGTATGTAAAAGAAGTAATCCAAATTGCATCAAAAATAATTATTTAATAATGTCAGACTCTCTACAATTCCAGTAAATTTTTATATTTATTTAGTATAGAAATATCTCCTTACTTCTCTCAAAAAGGGAATATATATAATATACAGTATATACAATGAATAGTTGGAACTACTGGGATAATTTCGAGGTAATTTATACTTCAAAGAATGGACAGATATTTCATCAAGACATTTGCTGGCTGACACTAAGATA
>NC_020194.1:0-98898 GCF_000315915.1 Henningerozyma blattae CBS 6284 | reverse complement strand
GTAAAACTTCGCACTGATCATCGATGACAGCAAATAATACGCAATGAGTGAAAAATATTTGATATAAAAGAGAAGCAAGAACCTTGGTTTTTAGAAAAATTATATTTGAAGTTTAGTTTATTGTAAAGAATAAGATATCATCAACAAAATAACACAAAATCCTACTAATATCAATGTCTTCAACTAATACTTCAAACTGTAACAACTGCCAAGATTGCCAATGCAATGTCTGTGAATGTTCAACATGTGAATGTTCTCAATGCCCAGGAAAATCATGTAAATGCATAGATTGCAAATGCACAGATTGCAAATGTTCTGAAAAGAACAATAATAACTGTGGATGTTCTGAAAAGCCAAAAAACAGTTGTGAATGCTCTGAGAAAAAAGACAATTGTGAATGTCCTGAGGTAAAAAACAATTGTGAATGCTCTGAGAAAAAAAACAGTTGTGAATGCTCAGCTGAAAAGAGTACTGCCTGCAAATGTAATGGCAGTAAAGATTCAAGTTGTACATGCCAAGATTGCTCCTGTGCTCCAGCTAAATGTGGCTCTTGCTCTCCATGCAAGTGTGAAGAATGTAAATGTCCTACAAAGAAGGGATGCTCATGCTAATTTTTTCAAACATTTCTAACTTTCGATCTAATTCTGCATTCATTTTCACAACATACCAAAACAGCGATTCTAAACTGTATATTTTTTATCTAGCATATATACATACCAAGTGTATATTTTCAATATATTTTAAAAATTTTATTCTTATTTATAAAAATTACTCGCAAAGTCTAGTAAAAATCAATTTAGTTGTACACTATATCTTGCTCATATTATCAGTTACAATTATTATAAAGAAGAAAAAAGAATATATGCATTTTTGTATTGTAAAATGTACCTGATATTGTGCACCCTGCAAGAATTTTAAAATTTAGTCTTGCAAGTTGCCCATAAAAATATTAATGGAAATAGAGGAACAGAATTTGAAAGCAAAATGGTATCAAAAGGGAACTGCTCAGGACATTTTCTCGTTTTTTTCTTTTTGTTTTTTTATATAGTCAATTAATAAAATAAGAGAGCTAATTACTACTTAAACAGACTAAAATAAGATCTGGAGGGAGTTGAAACTATACTTTTATTCTTACCTGACAAGTATTTCGGTATATATTGAAAAATGGTATAATAAAGTATCCAAAAAGGGTACTGGAATCCATATTATTGGCTTGCTAGTCTTATTTGCATAGACGAGCTTTAATATAGCTTAAGAAATAATTTTAGTAAGATTTTGTAATGTTTTTAAAACTAGAGTGTGGTTTCGTAGTTTCAGATGACTGTACTTAAAGAAATAATTGATTAATTCTAAGGTCAGTGGTTATGAGGTTAGTTTGTACTTCAATTAAATTTATTTTTTTCAATTTTTTTAGTAGCCAATTTACACTAAATATTTGTTTATAACATTTTATACATATCAGATGACTGATACTCATATCATAAAAGTTGAAAAAGATTTAATCAAAAAAATAATATTAAGAAGCTTTATCAACAAATGAGACAAATTTAGACCAAGTGGAATTGCCGCCAACACTTTTTCTAACTCAATAATGAACGCTAACAACTCTTCCCTATTTTCTTATGATCTTTAAATTACAAGAAGATAAATAAATAAATTAGATAGCAATAATTTCTGTTCTTTGTATAAAAATTGAGATCTGTACTAAGATCAAACGTTATATATATTTATAGTGCTATATAATCTCGTAACCAAATATAAACATTGACTATCGCTTGTATCAAGCCATCTACTTATTTTAACATAATATATGTCAAATAATTAGTTCTCAATACAAGTATATGGATATATTAAATAAAAATATTTCATAGTAAAGATGGTAAGAACTTCCAAGTTCAAGAAGTGATTATGGTTCTATGATTACAATCCAACAATTATAGAGTTCATTTTCAATTTCTATCTTGGAAATATATAATAGTACTTGCATATTTACGAGCCTTGGCATTAATGACTCATTAATTTATTTCATATGTGGCTTTAATTACAGGTGTTGATATGTTTGGTATTGTTTATGGTTTATAGTAGCGATATCAGAGATCGATAAGGTCAAACAAGAAGATGTTATCGTACAAGTGTGCCACAATATCTATCATGAAAATAATTATTATTACTATTTTTTCATATTACATCTTAATTTTGACCTGTCTAGTTTAGTTTATAATTAAGGTATTGATTACTCGGAAGAAATGCTCTTTGGTGTTAAAGAACGTTTATAAATGAACCTTGTTTTATTTTATTATCTAAATAGCATATTTTGTAAAATGAATATAGATGCCTATAAATTATGTGAAAGAAATAATCCAGTATTACATCAAAAACATCATTACTAGATAATGTCAGCCTCTCCCAAATTCCAGCATAGTGATTGAGACTTTTAGATAATATGCCATTAGGATAACCAGGAATAATAAGGTAAGGTGGTCATGTGTTTTTCGATCCTATTTGTGAGTCTATAGGGGACCTTCAGCTTCCACCGAAAACATTGCAACTGATGTAATTCCTTGCATATTAACTATGCTATTTATCTCCGACCCCCCCCTCCAAAATGAAAAACCCTTTGTATTAAATGCATAAACATGAAAAGCCTCATAATACGTTTAATATCATAGAGTGATTACATAAAGAACCCAAATAGTCATAAATACTTTAATACATCCCTCTCTTATAAAAACTTTTTTTAATGCTAAAGAAAACCACTGAATAGGGATTAAATCTCTTTTCTATAATATTTGCCTATAGCTTACAAGATACCATTCGTCAGAAGCTTACTTCAAGATTCATAGCACTGCAAGTGCTACTCACCCGTTACTATGAACCATATATTAGATTCACAACTGATATTTATCTGAATATTTTTTTATTCGAGCAAGGCAATGAAAACGTATAAGTTCAAACCATCTTGATACAACTCCACGATATTTATCAATGAATAACAGAATGCCCTAATTCAATTATAAAATAAAAAAACAAAAATTATTCATTCAGTCGAGACCCAACTAAAAAAAAAAGTTATTTAAAAACAACCCAAACCTAAAAATATATCTTCTTAACCACCCCCCTATCAAATAGCTCATCGGAAAAAGGCTCCGCGGCTAACCTTGACAAATCTAGAACGGCCCGTTGCAATGGTTATTTTTTTATATCAATAGAAATGATTATATAGTGAAAATTATTATAGGTATATACATATACATATAAATATTTGATTCGTTATATTTTATTTTTTTGTGTGTGTTTTTTTCCCTTTTTTAAACCCATAAAATTAATTAATTATACAGTCGAAGAATCATCCGCCACATCACGCGCTTGTCCTCCACAAACAGTATCACGTAAGAAATCAAACTGTTCATCATGCAAAATCGTATCACGTAATATCTCGCCACTAACACGACGAGCACCTGCTTCACCGGCAGCAGCACAGCTACGTTGTACCAATAAAGCTATAAAACATTCAAGCGCTTTACCCGCCAGCACAGGCGTAGCTTGTGATACTTTACCGATATCTTCATCAGTCTGCATGATCTTCTTAATCTTAGCAGGGGGAAAATGTGTCTTAACTCTATCAAACACTTGTGTTAATGGTTCATCCACAAGTTGATGCATATGCTCATTGCCGCCGTCAGGGCTGCTCACGTGCGCGAGGGTTGCGTTATGGGGTTGTTCAGGGCTAGGGTCCATGGTGCACTGGTTTTCGGCGCGAAGCCGTTTCGGCGCGAAGAGTCTCTTGTTGGAGCGTCCGCTTATATACGTTGAGACAATCTTCAAGGAAAACACGCTGAGCGGAGAAAACTCGGTGTCCGGGTGGAAACGACTGAAACGTGTCGTTTCTTTTTTCTTTTTTCATATTTTTTTCTTGTGGAATTTTCTATTTGAAATTTTCTCATGGATTTTTTGTTTCCGTTAATTTGAGGTCACGTGGTCACGTTGTTAACTGTCTAAGTACTGGAAATATATCTAAGTAGTACACAAGTATATCAAAAGCTATAAAGATATATATATATATGGATATATGAATATACGGATATGGCTATGCAATTACACAATTAAGTAACGGATAGGAATATGCACCAACTTGATGGCGTATCCGATGGCACCTACAGCAACGAAACCAATACCCACAGCACGGATAATCTTGGTGTATTCTTTGACATCTGGTTTCTTACATTTGGATAGAAATTGGCTACCTTCTCTGATAAATTCGATTGGACTTTCCGAGAGCTTGTCCATTGCACTGCTTTCTTTGGCCATTATGTCTTGTGTGTGTGTGGGTTGTGAGAGTGATAGTCTCTTTTTTTATATATGTTTCGTGTTATATATAATATGGGGACACGTAGAGGATTTTTCAAGCATTTCCAACTGCCTTATATATAGTCGATTCCGGAACACGAGAATCGGCGAGTTACCCGTCCGGCATGAAATATTTTGGGATACACATATATATATACCTTATATTATATTATATTATATTATGGGAATACAAACTATTTAGGATATACTATACAAAACATGCAACATGCAAATATGCCATACATACCGATCTAGTCAAAACCAGCCCATTCTGTACCGTCGTTGTCACTTTCTTGTTCTTCAGCGGGGTCTTCTTCAAGTGGCTCTATAATACCCCATTTCACCAATCTTACATCTTCCAATAATTCTTCTTTGATTCTTGTTTTCAAGACTTTACTCACATCTTCGTCGCTGCATATATCCTGGAAGATGGCAATAATCTTATCCAATGGAGTTTCTTTGATCGATTCAATCAGAGCAGCTTCGTCTTCGTCTGGTTCTTCTTCATCATCATCATCTTCGTCGTCTTCCTCGGTTAATAACCTTACCCATTCATCCAAGAGAATATCCACAATATGCATGGGGATACCAGTATATACTTTTCTATCACCACTTAAGGGTAATTTTTTCAACACCTTGTCAATATATGCTTGTACCAATTCTTCGTTCCATTCTCTCATCTTCAAATATTTCAATTGGTTGAACAACACACGTCTCATCAACAATAAATATTTATCCAAACGATGATGATCGATATTATACCATTCTAGACACATCACTCTCCAATAACTCTTACAAAACTTGATAAATGATTTATCATTTTCAGTCATCTTTTCCTCACTACCATCTGCACCTTCCATGTACAACCCATACAATGACCCAAGTTCATCGGCAAGACGTTGCTGAGGTCTTGGACGATCACTGAACCACATGGCAAAATATAAACCTTTCCATAATTTATCAAATTCAATTTGTTTCGTCTTGCCTAATCTTCTGTTCTTTAAGTATTTTTTGACATTTTCCAAGGCATTTTCACGAACAACTCTGTTATTAGACCCTAATTGTTTCACGAATGGACTGGTTTCCATGATTATTATTGATAATGGTACTATGCTTTCTTTTGTGCTTTAAACCCACAATTTATCTTAAAGTAAGTATTATTCCATCTCATCGATTTTTCTTTATGATAAATTTTTCAATATAAAAGAAAACCCGGTGTCCGGGTGCACTTTCCAAAAGTGGAAGCACAGCACACATGCAAATACTATTTCAATTGAAATCATTACAAACTATATCCACACTCTGCGTACAATGTTGCCTATATTTTCAAATATTTCACTTGATAAATTGAGTAGTTCCCCTTTGAAGGATAAAAAAAATAGTATGTCAAAGAACAATGCGTCAATAAAGGTTATATATTTCAAAAAATATATATATATATGGAAAAGAAAAAAAATAAAAGTAACGTACGGTGAAGTTCTTATACAAACGTAATTCAAATGAGAATTAATGGATAATCTTATTTATAGAAAGGCAATTGATTTTAGTCAAAACAGAACCTGAAGAGTGATCTATCAAATTTCTTTGATTATGTGAAATATCTGAAATATAAAAGCAGAAGTCTATATTTCAAGTATAGAATAGTATCAACTTCTATTTGAGTATATGTATTTGTTGTTAACTTTTCTCAGTTTCCAGTTTAGGAAAAATACTCGTCGCTTGAGAATGTAGAACTCTGCGGAGATTTCCTAATTTGTTAATGTCCACTCAAAATAGAGTCGCATTGTGTATAAATAAAAAAACAAATGAAAAATTAAAAGCAAAAAGAGATAGTTCGTCTAATTAAGATTTTTGTACAAAATAACTACACTATATAGTAAGTAAAGAACGTCTTAATAATTTCTTTTGTCTAGTTTGAAACACTGTAAATATTCAGCCAGATAATAATTTACAAAAACCTTTTCAATTCATCAATGTAAAAAACGTCATTAAATAATAATTCAATTTTGAAAAAAGAAGAAAATTGGTGACTTTGGTGACTTTGGTGACTTTGGTGACTTTTAAAACTTTTAATTTAATACATGGTCTTCTTAGTGTAAGTGTTCATACTCTACTTCACTTGTACTTCAACTGGGGGCATAGTACATTAAAACCTCGTACTACTTGTAATAATACAGATATTTACTGATTCGAATATTATATAAAAATACATTATATTTTTTATTTGCTTTTAGATATATGATTTTCTAAAAGACACGAGATTATTCTTTTATAATAATATTTTTACTGTAAAACATGTTTCCTACTTTTGAAAGTAGAAATAGAAATTCATACTTATTATAAGAGTTAACAATTACAAATGGTCTAATATACAAATAAAAGAGAATATAAATAGTATCTAATCGAATTAGTTTAATTGTATTCATTATAAACCTAAAATCTTATATTCAATATAATTAAACCTTCTCTCTTGTGTATTTAATAGTTCACCCTCCCCGCTGTACCATTCAAATAGAGATTCTCAGGGTTACAAAATAAATGTACTCTTTTACATAATAAAAAATATTGAATTCTTCAATCAATAATTTTGTCAAGTAAAGCTTGAACTTGATATTTTAAAATGCTAAATGAATTTTATTTTGAACGTGCCTTTAACTTCCATTGTTTCTAAATAAAAACTCCGAAAGCGTTGCAACTCCGTGCTATAAAAAGGGGAAATTTTAAAATATAAACATAATGGAGTTCTAAGAATTACATAGTTTGGTTAAATAAAAAAATTAACTCTACTCAATAAATCATTAATTACTATAGTAAACCAACGTATCTAATTCTTTTATTAGCCAATTACTCCAATGCTAGTATCTAATCTAGCCAACATACTTTTCTCTCTAAGGGATACTAATACAGATCCTCAGGTGACTTTCCAAGACAAAAATCTAATTCCAAACGTAATTGCAAATGCCACATGTCCAATTGAAATACCATTAAGTTGCCATAATAATACATTTGTAGAAGATTCTTGTTGTTTTGAATATCCTGGAGGTATCTTCTTACAAACACAATTCTGGGATTATCAGCCTTCAAGAAAAGGTTTAAATAAGACTGAAATTGAAAAAGAATTGGGCCCCTTAGACTCTTTTACAATTCACGGTTTATGGCCTGATAATTGTGATGGAACATATGAACAATTCTGTGATCAATCTTTAATGATTGATGATGTATCAAATTTATTAAACTCTAAACAATTTAATGATCCAAATTCAAATAATGACATTTCTGGTAAAGAATTATTACATTTATTAAATACATATTGGAAATCTGATAGAAATGATGATGAATCTCTATGGATTCATGAATTTAATAAACATGGTTCATGCATTTCATCTTTAAAACCAAAATGCTATGATAGGTGGAATTCTCAATATCAACAAGATAAAGATGATTCATTTAAACAATATAAAAAACAAGCTGTTTTTGATTATTTCAAAACCACCTATAATTTATTTAAAAAATTAGACACTTTTGAAATTCTTGCATCGAATAATATTGTTCCAAGTATTGATAAATCCTATACATTAAAAGAAATAACAGATGCTTTATCAAAAGAATTCGATAACAAAAAAGTTTTGATTTCTTGTGATAATAAGAATTCTTTAAAAGAGATTTGGTACTTTAATCTAATTAGTGGCTCTTTATTAAATGAAAAATTTATTCCAATCGATTCATTAGATTCAAAATTTTCAAATTGTAAGCCAACAAATATCAAATTTTACCCAAAAGGATATTTTCCAAAGCATTCTAAACCACAACCTCCTGATAAAACTTTACCACGGTTAAGAGGTATAATAAGATTATCAGGGTTTAATGGATTTTTAATTAGGAATGGCCATTGGTATAATAGAGGAACACCTGCAAATTTTGAACTAATAACCTCTCCATTTGGCAACTACTATTTAAAATCTCGTAATGGTTATTGTGGCATAAATGGATTAAAAAAACTCGTTTGCAATAAATCTTATAATAACGCTGTTCAATTTGAATATGATTCTAAGACTGGTCATTTAGGATACTCAAATATTTTTGATTGGGGTTCAACTTCTTATCCTAGCGGTAACAAACAGAGTGATGTTTTCTTGGGTGATGAATATACATATAATTACAAATTGAAATTCTTAAGATTTCCGTGATCTATTAAAATTACCTTTGCTATTCAGCTACAAATCCCCTCCCCCCACTTTTATGCCCAATGAGGATTAAAATAACAAATAGAAACATAATGTATATATGACTATTTTATTCTTCATTTTTATTTTTTTCTAATTAATTAACTATTTATCTATCTAATTTGGATATCAAATTCTCTATTGACGTGGTATCATCTGTGTTATTAAGTCTGTCTAGATCAATAGTCCTACGACCAAACCGTTCACTAGGACTAATCTCATTATCCATATAATGCCTATCCCTTATAGGGCTACTTTGACTTGTGTAATTATGCTGACCACGATCTAGGCTATCAGTGTAACGATTAGTATTGGTTTTATATGGTCGAATATTCATTTTGTAAAGTTTTTACTAGAATTTATACTGTTGTTATCATCCAGAGGCTCATATTCATTATAACTCGATCTCTCATCATCATCCAACATGTTTCGTGAGCTATACCCATTAGTAAGTGAGGATTGTATTTGACGTTGCTTTGAAATTGATGAAATACTATTTAAGATTCGATCCATATTTCTTTCATTTCTGTCATTTAGTTGAACAATAGCTCTAAATAATTCAGATTGACGTGCTTCTAAATCTTTAATAATCGATAACATTTCATTTTCTCGTTGAGCTGAACGATTTAAAAGCTTTTGCATGTCATTTACCTTTCTATCCAAGAAGAATAATTTATCTTCGATATTTTGATTCATAATGCTACTTCCGCTACCAGCAGTATGATTAATATTTATTTCATTACTTCGATTATTGAGTCGGGAAAAGCTTTCATTTCTGGGAAATATAGGATTATCCAAAACTTTGTCACCATCTCGTAGTTGTTTTCGGAGTAATTCATCGTATGACTTATTAGCAGGGGTATATGTAGTTGTAGTATCTCCAGCCATTTGCCGTACCTGTTCACAAAAGGAATCGTGATCTCTCTCAAGATCGTTTAGTCTTCTAGTTTGCTCACCCATTAATACTTCTTATTTAGTTTTCACAGTTATAGTGACAAAATATTTCAATTGCAAGCCTCAGAGATCTAATAGAATGCTTGCAAAGATAACTAGTATCTGTAGGAAGTTTTATTTGACAAAAAGTATATCTATCTAATTTACATTCGAGAATCGTTAATTGTATATTTTCGCGTTTATCATTGACGCCAAAAATGCAAAATAACAAATAGTAATACGCTATAAAATAATTAAAATGTTAAAAAAAGTTACACAAAAATAATTTGACATATAACAAAGAACTATGTTTGAAATATAACGCTATCATAACTTTAATATATACTTGAGTGGATTCTTTAGTTCAGATATAGTTATATATACATTTTTATTGATTTAAAAATTATCGAAAACTACTGTAAGTTATAAAAAAAAAGTAAACAAACAATATCAATCCTACACAGCATTATATTATCAAAATGAGAAATTAATAAATATAAATAAATTGATAATGAAGATTAACTATATAAAAATATGTAATGCTTAATAGAATTATATATTGAAAAAAACAATCACTTGCTTGGAGAAATTCCCAAAAACAATCTTAAATTTTCTATTAGATGAACAGGTACATTGGAAATAA
Organism: Henningerozyma blattae CBS 6284; assembly: GCF_000315915.1. NCBI lineage: Eukaryota > Fungi > Ascomycota > Saccharomycetes > Saccharomycetales > Saccharomycetaceae > Henningerozyma > Henningerozyma blattae. Next base: position 88,752 of record NC_020194.1, on the reverse strand, counting down.
ACTCATTGTACCGTTTTTCACCAAGATGAGATTCTAAGAATTGCATTGTTTGCTTAATACATTCTTTTAGACTAATATTATGAACAGGGTCGTTATTTTTATTTAATTCATGCTGTCTTACCTGTTCACATGTGAGATGAAAGAACTCAGCACTTTGCTCGGTAATTACGTCGTTCAAATGGTACTTCTCACAATCACCATTACTAGTTTCATTAATTTCTTCAAGCATTTCGATCCAAATTGAAGCAATATTAGGAAATTCTACAAATATCGTTATTAAACCTGTTCTCAATAAACTTGACATACCCAAAATATGTAATTTCTTTTGTTTCGGATCATATAGATCCTTGAAACAGTTGATCCAAATGGATAGTAATTTATTTATAATCGAGTCAAAAGTCATATCTTTGTACACAATCTTACGTTCCATCATTGGCAATTCCATATTTTCGACTGACGATGGTAAGTTCTGATGATAGGACTGTAAGAATTCGATTAATGCATTAGGATTGACATATGCAATTCTACCAATTAATTGTAACAATTGATTACATTGATAACTAGATAGTGATTCTTCTTGGAAAATACCATCAAAGATTGCAGTTAATATACCTGTTGAAAAAAAATTCTGCAATAAATATTTTTCGTAATCCGATTCATTAGATAAGATTAAGATTTCCCAAATTTGTAACAACAAATAATATGAATCATCCCTTAATTTTAGTAGATGTACACATAATTTACCAAAGATATTTGAGAAAACTGGAATTGAAAAATATTCTTGCTGATTTAAAATTAAAGTATAACTTTTAACCAACTCTAACAAAGTTGGCAAGATTTCGGAATGCATTTCAACACCCGATTCCAAGAATGGTAAGGCATCAATAAATTTACTTGAAAGTTTAACTTCCTTTTCTGAATAATTCTGTAGAAGGTAACTCCATAATTCATACCCATCCTCATTCAGTAAAGCGTATTGTGGTGAGGTAGGATCACATGCTATTGTAAAAGCAGGTATGGCAATATCCCAAGTTAAATGAGATTTAGGACCCAATGAGTTTACAAGATTTTTCAATAATCTTAATAATGCATTAGATAAAATACTTTCACTTGGATTTGTGGACGAAATTTCCCACAATTGTGGTACGATTTGTAATATTTCAATTAGAAGATCATTTGATATTAAAGGCTTTGTTTGTATAATAATATCACTTAAGGTATTTAAAACATATAATCTTGTTTCCGTTAATGAGACTGTTGGCAAGATTTTTCTTAACAAGATATTGACCACATTTTTCAAAAATGGTTCAAACGAATCTTTTTTAAAATTCCAGTCATCAATCATAGTCTTCAAAGATTGGATTGCTGTTAATTGAACTACTTTATCATCATCAGACATAAGAAGATCATTAAAATATTCATAGCATAATTTTTTTGTTTCTTCTGAACATTTTACAATAGACCATTCATTAATTATCAATGATACACGTCTTCTAATAATTCTAAGTTGGTCTTTGGGAGTCTTTACATTTGTTGCAGTTGGTAAAAACACTTCAACAAATAATTTATCAAAATCAACCATATCACTAACTACAGAGGCGCTTAATTGGAAACTAGAATATAAAGAATCTCTCAATAAGAAAGCCTCTTGGGTATTAACCATTGAAGCCGAAGAATTGTTTTGAATTTTGTTTAAAAGATAAGGTACCAATAATTTTGGGAAAGAATTCATCAAATCTTGGAAGAAATTCTCAGCACAAGGTCTAATTTGATATTCGTAACTCGTTGACATTTGCTCATTAATCCATTCCTCCGGATCTGCAAACCAATTTTGTAAATCAATAGGTCTTAATTTTAAATACCATTCAATTAGAATATCTAATAATTTAATAATGAGTTGCTCATTCAAGAAATCATTATTAATTTTCTCAATGGATGAATCAATACTTGCCTTATCACTTCTTGCCTTTATAGTAATAACTCCTTTCTTATTGACAAAGTTTATTATTTTCTTTAGAATTAAAAACCCACGTATAGTGGTTTGTTCCCAAAAATCACCAGTTATATCAGAATTTTCATTATAAACTTCAGGCGCTTTTTCAATTAATATCTGCGTATAAGAAATTAATATCTGTATTGAACAAGGAAATAGAATAAAATATGCTGGGGAACTGGAAATTAAATTATAATATAGCTTACCATAACATCTAATAAATTTTTCATATTGATCAAATTTACTAAAATTAGCTTGGTTTTCAATTAGAAGTTCAAAATGTGATAAGGTCAACTTCATAAATTCACAAACTGTCTCGTCCTTATGAGGGGAATCATATCCACCAGTTACAATCCTTCTAAGGACTTTTAAAGTGATATAGGATAATTGCAAATCAATTAAATCAGGATTCATAGAATCACTACTTGAAGTCCATTCATTAAAACAAAAAAGATAAATTCTTACAATAGATGGGAAAATTAAGGGCATTTTACTTTGCATTGCCGGTTTGCATCTACCAATAGTTGCTGCACTTAATAACTTAATAATTTGATTTAGATGAATCATTAAATTATAAAGATGAATCTTATCCGATATAGAGCTTGGAGATTGAATTCTCTTTAATATATAGTCTATAGTTTCAAATAAATTTGTCCAATCCGATGGAAAATCTAATCTAGCAATTCTTGCAGTAGCTTGTGCATTTTGGATACATAATTGGTTATTTTGTTCGTCTAGAACCTCAAATAATCTATTTCGGATAGATGCTTTTTCATCCTTACTGATAGCATTAATTCTAGTTGATCTCCAGTACCTTTCAACACCATTTTTAAATTGTATTACAGCTAACCATCTGACTTGTAAAGGATTAGATAAGTCTAAATAGATTGATTGTAACAGATAATGAAATCCCAGTGCAGTTTCCCAAAGCTTTAATTGCTGTTCAGCTAATCTTTGGGCATTTGGATTTGCAATATTAACATCGCTAGCTTGTTGAAGAATAGTAACTAAATTCAACTCTGTTAAATTAGTTATACTAGAAGACATATTGAGAAAATGCAGGAAACGATGCTAATGATCTTATATTGATATCTCTAGATTACTGAAAAAGTTTTCGATATATTTTTCTTTCACACACTCTAAATATTTTATTGGCTTATAAATAATTACTTTAGTATTTTCAGCTCATAAAAGAACGCCATTTAGCTTTTATATTAAGCTTTTTCATTGACAAGTCCTTATAATATTTTTATAAGTATATATATTTTTTCATTAGGTAAATCGATGAGCCAAATTCAGTATCTTAAAGTTAGAAATTTTAAAAATCCGGGGCTATTACCCGCACATTGAAAAGAATTATACATCTGCCATTGTTACTGTAATACAAATAATAGATAACTAGCATTAATGTACGATATAATCTTAATAAAATCACAAGCGTAGTAAATATATCTCTATATTATATCCATTATTCATATCTTACTATTATAATTCCTTTCTGAAATAATTTCAACGAGGGTTATCCTCAAATCTCCACTAACACCACATCGCATAGATAAAACTTAAAAATATTTCCTAAGGCTAATATTGGAAAATATATAAAATAAAATTACTCAGTAATTGCTAGAATTGTACAAACTAGTTTACTGGCTTCATGATATATATTTACACTCACGTGACCATATCCATATTTTCCGGAATTGAAAATATTGAAAAATAATGAAAACGTCAAAATGAAAACAAACACAATATAGAATTAATTACCCCAGAAGGTTAATTCAATTTCCAGTAAATCTACAACCTATATAATAGGAAATTAATAATTAACCTAAATTAGGTTTCAATTATAAATATTATATTGGATACGTTTGATAGTGTTATATTTATTTATCTGAGGTTAATTTGCTTGCGCTGACACTACATTTAAATACAAAAACAAATTATTGGATTAATAGAATCATCCACAAACACCGAGCAAAAAATAAATATACCAGAGACAAATATATACAAAAATGAGCTTAGAACGAAGATTAGTAGACCAAGAAATACCAAATGTTTTATTGAGTCAAGTTATGCTACCTGGCTTACCTTTAACGACACGCCTTGCGTTATCATCTCTACCGATTTTGAATAATGTTACTTCCCAGTTATTACAGTTGCTTTTAAAATATAGAAACAATATTAGCCTGTTGTTTGTGATGACTGATCCTACACAGCGCTTAGAGTCAGGCGAAACTTATGTGTTTCAATCTTTATTAAAAATATTCGAAAGTACTGTTTCCATTTACAAAAATAATAAAAGAGACGGCTCTCAAAATCTATTATCTGTCTATGATACTTTACCATCTATTTGGACAACAGAGGATAATTTGCCAGAATTGATGAGTAACCATCATCCTTTTTGGATTTCTGCTACAAGAAAAGCTAATCTAGCACTTTTAATTTTGACAGCTTTCAAATCAATTAAATCATCCACATTAGATGATATTGCTCCAGGAATATTAGACTTATTATGCCCCAATCTTTATTTAAATAATTCTAAATTGTCAAATGAACAGATTTCAATTTTTATTAGTTTCAAAATCCAGCATTATTGTTACCTTTTAGAAAAATATCTAAATGAAATAGATCAGCCATTAAACACTCTATTAGATCAAAATGTTGTTGATAGCATCTTAGATGATGTCTTTTCTCCTGGGTTTTCTTACGAATTGTTGTTAAAGGTCCCACTTAAACCTCATAATGACATCAATGCTACGATCAGCGATAGTACTGATTTAAATGAGAGCCACTTGGTTGATGACTCAACTAGGAAGTTAAATGATTCTCAAAAATTATTAATATTAAAATATAATAAAATTAAAAATGAATTATCAAGATATACAACTTTACAGTCTATTAGAAATGAATATAATTATAAGGAATTCTTAATGGATCTTTTAAAATTTTCTTACAATGAATTACCTACCGTTTTGTTTGGTACCGATGTTAATTTAATTGTACCAACTAATGCCAGCACTTCAACTCCATTTATTGAAACCAAAAATCAACTACTGTTATCAACTGTCTATTCAAACTTCCAAAACTTTGATAGAAATATATTTTATGCAACTGGTTTAAACTTTACTATAAGGCTAGATAATAATAATTCTAGCTCAGTAATAAATATATCAGGTAGTAACGTTGATAGCATGCAACCTGAAAACGCATCTCCAAATACATCTGCTAATAGCTCTACGCCCCCTGATGAAATTAACCCACATCTATTATATATCCCATTTAACGACAAATATTCCAACATGAGCCCAATATTGATTGGATCTGAAACTACCAGATTTCACACATCGGAAGCTATAGGCGTTGATGCAATTGACTCGATTGATACCGCAATATCTAACAATAACAATATCAATAGTACCACAAACTCGCATGATGATCACCACTCGAATAAACATCATAAATCTTCTACATCAGTACTGACTAATAACAATCATGATTTGCTCCAAGGTCAAGATGAGAATGTCGCTAGTTTATCTACCACAGCGGAAAGAATAATTAACGATGTATCTTTAGCAAATAATCTATCAATAGCGACATCCCCAAAACAGCATAATATGAGAAAATTACCAACAAGAAGAGCATGGTCAAAATTTGAAGAAAGCGTATTAAGAGAAGGATTAAAAGAATACGGGACCTCATGGTCAAAGATTTTGGATTCTTATGGCCCACATGGGAAGATTAATCAAGTTTTGAAAAATAGAACTCAAATACAATTAAAGGATAAGGCAAGAAATTGGAAAATTAGTCTATTGAAGCATCAGGAACCATTACCATTTTATTTAGAAAAAGTAACAGGCAATTTAGAAAATGTTTTAAGCTATCGAAAAAAGGGAACACCAGTTGTAACAAAAATTGAGAAAGATCAAAGTTTAAATATGGATAATATGAGTGTTTCATCAACTCATTCAAACACAGCCGCAAACACACCAAGTTTATCGACAGTAGTAGCTGCAGCTGCAGTTACAGCAGCTACTTCAGATATGCCAAATAAAATTCCTTTGGTTCCTAACTCACCCTCAATTTCAAATAAAGATGACAATGTTTTATTCCCTACGCATTATTCAAATTCGGGTAATAAATCTCATCATATTTCAGCCGTAGGAGATGATTCAGCAGGTAATCCTAATAGTAATTCTGAATTGCAAAGTTCGCATTCTTTTGAATCGGAAGCTAGTTCTTCACCTGATTCCCCATCAAGTCCTCTAGATAATAACAGTGGTAGTAATACAGATCACATCAATGGAACAGATAGCAAAAATAACCATACTTCACAGCAATCTAATGATAATTTATTCAATAATGCCGAAACACATGAATCGAATAAGTATGATCCACATCTCATGTAAGTAATAATTAGTATTATGTTTCTATCAAAAGTTGAATATTGCTAGAAATATTACAATATACATTGTGGTTTTTTATCCAACGGTTAAAAAAATATTTAACTATAATAAAATTTGTAACCTTAGATTCTATGAAAACAAAAACAGGTAATATTTCATTGAAAACTAAACTTTAAATATTATATTTGTAATTCTTTAATTAGTGCTTTTTTTTTGAAAATAAAATGATATAATAAATTACGTTTGTAATTTTTCTTTAATTTAAATTAAATAAATGTATAAACAATGGTATATTAGGTCAATCAAATGTTCCGTTACTATTAAAGAAAAACCATTCTTTCATCTTAGACTTTTCAACTTATCATTTTTAGCAGCTTCAGTAAATAACTTCTGAATTGCCTCTAATAAGTCATCAGGGAGTTGAGACGTTAATATTCGAAAATCGTCTTGCATGTTTGAAGATGACAATTCATGCTTCATTGCAGGATGATTTATGATCATTTGGACTATTTCAGTTAAGGTTTGCTCATCTAGTGATGGTATTTCTTTAATCCAGTTAAGTAATGCCATAGAATTTTGAGGTGTTATAGGTGTGTCCATTAATTTTTGTTGTTGACTTTCTTTTGGTTGTTTTTGCCCATATACTTCTATGATATTATTATCTATTAAGAGCTTATACATCATTGGATGATTATAAGGTACCTGAATTGAATAATCTACCAGGTATTCTGTGTTATCAAAATTTATATCATGATTAATTGTAAATAAACCTAAACCAAATAAAAATTGACATTTGATCTTAATATTAAATTCACCCCATCCTTCTTCCTCTAGTAGATAGGGTATTGTATCGACTATCCTATTAGGCTTTTCAAATGATGGATGTAGAATATATTCACAAGATTTAATAATGTTGCACGGTATTTGAGTGCCATTCTTATCTAATAAATAAAGTTGTAAGCTCCATTGCCATATAGGATATTCGTCAACCGAATTAGCAGATCCTTTTAAGTGTTGGATTGTTCTAACACGGAGTGTAGCTTCATGTGTAGGCTATATATATTTTAATGAAACAGAAAGCAAAACGTTAGTATTTATCTATAATAAACTAAAGGACTTATAGAAATAAAAAAAAGAAAAACATCAAGCTCAAAGATATTAAATATTCTTAATACATACAATATCATTCATGTTATTTTGCAATGTTGAATATTTGATTCCTTTTCAGATTTTTATTTAAGGCTATTTTCAAACAATTTCATTTATCGTTTTTCAGAGAAATTATATATAGTAAGCGATGAAGAGTGACATATAATACAAGTTAAAAGTTACTCATAAAAAAAGTATACGACGATTGATCTACAAAAGAATTAATGTTCATATATTTTCATTTAAAGAAATCCATTATTTATTTACAAGACTATATGTATTACTAATCATTAAAGGAATATACCTGAGTGTCTATTCGGAGAAAACTTTCTTGTAGTGCTTAGCTAGTGCTGCTCTTACAGCTTTTTCAGAACAATTCCAAGCCTGAGAGATTTCTTTAATGTTACTAGTTTTTATTATATCTTTTAATGATTGCTTTGGATTTTCTTTGTAAGTACCTTGGAGCAACTTTTCGGCATTCAAGGCAATCTCTTCTTCTGTTGCTACGGGCAATTCTTTCAAATATTGCTCAATTATACTCATTTCGGTAGCTTCTTTTTCAACTAAATCATCCCTTTTGTTTTTTTTATAATCTTCTATCGATACCTTTCTCTGTTTTATTAATTTCTCATAAACTTCAAAAAGTGCATATTCATCCATGTCAGATTTCTCATTCTTATCAATTTCCTCATTTTTAACGGCAGATAAAATTGATCTAATAGTAGTCTTACGTGCTTCATCTTTAGCTATCATTGCCTTTTTTAAGCCTAGCTTTAATGATTTCATAGCATTAATATATGCCACACTACTTTGATAACGCCACATTGGACGCTGAAGCGTCCTTAATTGTGTTTTAAGTGAGTATTTTAATACAGAGTTGTACATTATTATAAATGTATTTGAATTTCTAAAGCAGAACTTAGAGAAGAGTAGATATAAAACGAAACAAAATCAAATTAAATAAAAGTTACCTTTTTTTCTTGGATATATTTTTAGATGATGGAGTTTTCTCGTTGTTTTAGCCCGTAAAACTACCATAAAGACAAAATGAAAGAAAAGTAATATTTTTAGCGAATTTTATATACTACGCCAGAGTGCTATAAAGTAGCATTCAGCTTGAAATGATGTAAATGAATGAATTTATATAATTATATTAACTTAATTTCTTAGAATCTTGTCACCATCTTTATGGTAAGCCATCAAATGTGCAGTCAACCCGCATCCTTGAGAGTCTAGTTCACCTTTGCTATTAACTTCGCCAACACCATAATTATAGGTTAAATATGTCTTAAAACCGAAATATCTGTACACTTCTTTTGCTTGTTCAGATATAGCTTCCAGTACTATTGCACAATTATCGTTATTAGCACGATTTTTTAAGTCATTTATAAGTGCCCTAGTAGACCCTTTGACGTTTGGATTTTCAGGATTCTTACCGATCATAAATAAATAATAATAATCAATTTCTTTAGGTATAATTTCTTTTTTGCGAAGATTAATTTTTTCTAAATATTGCTTATTGAACTTAAGATCTGATGTTAACTTTACAGGTAAATGTTTCCCTGGAGCAGTATATATCATAACGCCAATCAAATCATTAGCTTCCATTATATGAGCCCCATAATCGTAATTAACAGCTGTAAAATAGTGGATCATAGCATCAATTCTTTGTCTAGAATATTTTTCCTGAACTGGAACGTCGAAGAATTTTTTGGTAAGATAATCTGTAGCTTTCGAACGAAAGGCAAGTTCTAAAGTACGAGATGCCTTAACTACATTGGCAGTTTGTTGCACATTAACTGCTTTAAACATTGTGTCAAGGATAAATAGGAGGAAGCTTTAAAGAATTTTGTAACTTCCTTAATATATATTTTTTAAGAATGCGAAGAATGCGAAGAATGTAGACAATTATAATAGATGTAAAAATATATTCAAGTTTAGGTTTTCGGAGTTCTAAACGACAGCAATAAAATGTTGAAAACTTTACAAAAAATGCTATTACTTATTACCAAGACCTGCTTTCTGTAAATGCATTATGTATTCTTGATAAAAATAAAAATAGTAAACTAGACTTTGTAGATTCTGCACTTTAAATATTTTATTCATACATAATTGCTGAGTCATAAACTTTGAATATTTAAAAATAGCTATTTTTCTTGAAAAGTTATCCTATTATTGCAAAATAGAAGGTCTGCCTTCAAGGGCACTACTATTATAATAAGAAGCAAGCTAATATTTTAACTAGTTTTACTGTACTCGATGATGCAACCATATTTAAAAGCAAACATAGAATTTCCTCACTATTTTCCTTGCTTACTTCTATTACATTCAGTAGAAATTGATAATTTACTAGAAAAATTATTCATTTCGTGTTAAAAAAAGTTGATTGATAAAAGAGCTGAACAAAAGTAATTGGTTCAAAATTAGTCTTGAGAAAAGATCAGAACAAGAATCATTGGAGACACTTTAACTATGTAGGATACTGTGTTTTTTGTTAATAGTAATACACAGTAGTATACTCTAGAAAAATAGGATAAGAAATTCAGCTTTAGTATGTTTTATACGTTGAATTTTTATGTCATATTCTTTGTTCTTGTTTTTGGAGTAGAATATTTTGTTCGCATCCAGCAAAATCTCATAATGATAGGTTATGTTTAAACCATTAGGTTAAGAACTTAAATCTATATCATTAATTGCACAGATATAATTTTCATATGACAATCAAAAATTTCGACACAAGCAAAAGCAAAGCATAGGTGAATTCACACTTTATTGTTAGTAATAATTTTACAATTGAAGATTATAAACTCTGTGTGCCTAATTTTCTCTTTGAAAAAAAGGGTGATTTTGCAAAAGTTCAAAACTTACATTTATATAATTAAAAATGAAAGGTAGACAAATATATATTGAGCAGCATATATATGGATATGAATACAATAGACAATTCAGATTCTAATTTCTAGTGTAATTTAATACCTAGTTAGAATATCAGTTACTGGAAGTACTGTTCAAAAATTCTATTAGAATGGATTGCCTAGAATTATAAATGTGTTAAAATCGAATGTTATGAATTATTTTTCACTTTCACGTTCTAAGAAATCGGTCCACATTGAAACAAAGCTCTCAGTTTTAGAGACTGGCTTTCTCTTACCACTACTATCTTTTGATGGTCCATGGATTAAACCCGCTTGTTGTCTCTTGTCGTCATCCCAGTTTAGAAAATTAGAAATTAATTGTAATACTTCAAACTTCCTATTATCACCACGTGGTATTGAAACGAAGGAAATTAATAGATTTGATATTAATTCTTTATCAACATTGTCAGATTCACTATTTTGTTTCAACATCGTCAAAGCTTTTGTTAGATGCTCATTTAAAATAATAGATTCATGGCGTAACTTTTGAATTTGAGCAGCGCGATCTTGGGATTCTTCCAAGATTCTTGAAGTTTGAGATATTTCGTCGTTCAATTTGGATATTTTGTCATTCAAAGACTCGATTTGTAATTTACTCTCTTGATTAGATTCTGTGGAAATATCTAGTTGAGATCTTAGAGCATTGACTTCCATTGTTTTTTGATTTAATTCATTTTTATTTTTATCTTCAATTGTGTCGATTTCTTCTTCCAAATTTTTAATTGTCTCAATTAATGTAACCTTTTCATTCTCTAACGCATTAAAATTTGATTCTACATAGAGCTTTTCTTCTTTTAATGTTGTTAAGTCTTGTGATTTTTCATTTAAAAGGACCTCTAATTCTTCAATCTTGGAATTTAATTGTGAATTTTCCTTCTTTAACTCATTCTGTTTTCTTTCATATTGTTCGATTTGCTTTTCATGCTCAATTTTCATCTTATGAACGTTTTTATCGAATTGTTCCTTTTCAAATTCAAATTTAATGGACTGCTTTTCCTTTTGTCTTATATCTTTATTTAAATCATCAAACTCAGTATTTAAACTAACAACCGTTTTTTCCAATGATGCATTTTCATACGTTAAAGCATCTACCCTTTTTTTCAATCGTAAATTCTGTTGTTCATACTCACTCAATTGTTCTTGAACAGTTTCTAGCTCATGTTGGGATTGCTTCATTTTATTAAATACATCTTTCATGGAAGATAGTCTACTCAGAAGAGTAGTATATTGAGATTCAAAATGGTCACGCTCTTCCCTTAACTTTGAAAGCTCTTCCAAATTACTATCCTTATTATCTGGTGTAGTATTACTTTCATCGTCAGCATTATTCTTATTTTTGGTAGCTGCATCTAATCTAACCTTCAACTGCTCAAGTTCATCTCGAAGATGCAAAATTTCTTCATCTTTCTCTTTCATTAAAGCATTATCATGAATAATAGTGTCAGTTACGACTTTAAGACCTGTCTCAGCTGTAATATTGTTCTCTGCTGGATTGGAACTATCTTCTATTTCGCCTTCAGAATCTTTATTTACTTGTTCTTCATCAGTTTTCTGGCCCGAATTGATATTCACTGCTGTATTCATGTTCGGATCAACTATAGTTGTAGAAGTAATTTTTTCTGTAATTTGTTCAGTCGCTTCATTTGTAGAGGCATTAATATTCGAAGCATTGATGTTATTGTTGTTGCTGTTACTATTGTTATTCTTCTTATTGTTTTTTTCTTGTTCTTAGCCATTATAACACGTTATTTCTTTTTTTCAATTCTAATAGTGATTCTTCCTATTGTTAAATCACGACGATGTTAAGCTTATAATATAAATTTATATTCCATTGGAGTCAATTTTAAGAAATGAATATTTTTGTTTAAAATTCTTGGCTCTTCAGAACTATCTCTTAATGTTTCTTAAACGGCTATTCGCTGAAATTTCAGAATCAGATACGTTAAAAAAATGAAAATATACCAAGAATGGTGATTTAATTATAAAAGGAAATATATAAAAAAAATGCGAAATACTAGCAAGTATATGAAATAATCAGTAATCAACAAATTCGTAAGAAGCATAATATCTACTCCTTTGGAATCCATAATAAAAGACAGAGTTAACGATGGTAGGTATCGATGAATTTTTTAAATCCAATAAAAGAAATTCAAGTTTAGCTACCAAAAACAATTCTAGTTCATCTAATTCACAATCTGGATCAAGGTCTACAACCACCAGAAATAGTAAAAATCAGACAGGCAAAAAGTCTGTTGAAATCATTGATTTAGATGATTTAGATGATGATTTAGAGAAATTAGCTTCAAAACCTCCTTCTTCAACATCATCGAGCAGACGCTCAACTAAAAGATCATCTGAAAGTATTGAGATCGAAGATTCAACACCAAAGAAAGCTAAAAAGGCAGCAGTTATTCCTAAGCCAGCAGGCTCAGCTATTAGAAAGTCTACAAGGTCAACTACGGCATCGAATGAAATTCCAATAAAAACTACTGGAAAGGTTAAGAAGGAGACATCAGTCACAACTTCATCATCACCAAATAGTTCTGGCATTACAGCTCAGGATGTTCTCAGTAAAATACCTTCTGTTGACTTAGACACTGTACATGTTAAGGAGAATATTTCATTTGACTTCAAAGGAAACAGCAATACTGAAGACGTAGACATGTCAGAAGCTTCTGATCTGGGGCTTCCTGAGGGGAAGCCAAATTGTTTATTAGGGCTTACTATGGTATTCACAGGCCAGCTACCGACCATTGAAAGAGGAGTAGCTGAAAATTTAGCAAAACGTTATGGTGCAAGAGTCACAAAATCTATCTCTGGTAAAACATCTGTTGTAGTTCTTGGTGATGAGGCAGGTCCAAAAAAGCTAGAAAAAATTAAGCAATTAGGTATCAAGGCAATTGATGAAGATGGATTAAAGCAATTGATATCTGGAATGCCAGGTGGAGGTGGATCTGGTGTAGAAGCTGAAAAGGCAAGATTGAAACAAGAAGCTGAAGAACTAAAAGTAATGAAAGAAGTGGAAGAAATTGCAAAGAAGGAAAAAGAGGCAGAGATTAAGAAATCAAAGTTAAAAGCTTCTAATAATGATGCGCCGCATAAGGTTGACGTTAGAGAACAAGATAAATTATGGACAGTTAAATATGCACCTACAAATATCTCTCAAATTTGTGGTAATAAGACCGTTGTTAAAAGATTAACGACTTGGTTAGCAAATTGGGATGATAACAAGAAAAAAGGTTTTAAAGTTGTTGGTAAAGATGGTAATGGTATATATAGAGCAGCTATGTTACATGGACCACCTGGGATTGGTAAGACTACTGCTGCACACCTTGTTGCAAAGGACCTTGGATACGATATTCTTGAACAAAATGCCTCAGATGTTAGATCAAAATCACTATTGAATGCTGGTGTCAAGAATGCCCTAGACAATATGTCCGTTGTTGGTTTCTTTAAAACACATGAAAACAAAGATCATGATATTACCGGTAATGCTAAAAAATTCTTAATTATTATGGATGAAGTTGATGGGATGAGTGGTGGTGATCGTGGTGGTGTTGGTCAATTAGCTCAGTTTTGCCGTAAGACTGAAACACCAATGATTTTGATTTGCAATGAACGTAATTTACCCAAAATGAGACCATTTGATCGAGTATGCCTAGATCTACCATTTAGGAGGCCAGATGCTAACAGTATCAAATCAAGACTAATGACAATTGCTGTAAGAGAAGGTTTTAAATTAGATCCAAATATCATTGATAGATTAGTTCAGGCCACAAGGGCAGATATTAGACAAATTATTAATTTATTGTCAACAGTGTCAAAAACTACAAAATCAATTAACCATGAGAATATTCTTACAATTTCAAAGGAATGGGAAAAACAAATTGCATTAAAACCATTTGATATAACAAGTAAATTATTAAGCGGAAGCATATACACGGAATTGGGTTCTAAAACCTTTACATTAAATGATAAGATGGGGTTATATTTTGATGATTTTGATTTTACACCATTGATGATCCAGGAAAATTATTTGTCGACACGGCCAAGTGTCTTGCCACGAGGTCAATCGCATTTAGAAGCAGTAGCAAATGCCGCTAATAGCATCTCTGAAGGTGATTTGGTAGAAAGAAAAATTCGTAGTAATGAACAACTATGGAGTCTTTTGCCATTACATGCAGTTATGTCTTCTGTTCGTCCATCGTCAATGGTTGCAGGTCAAATGGCTGGTAGAATTAATTTTACTACATGGTTAGGTCAAAACTCCAAAATGAATAAATATTTGAGAATTTTACAAGAGTTACAATATCATACAAGATTAAGTACTTCCAGTGATAAGACAAGTTTTAGATTAGAATATATGCCATTGTTAAGAAGGAGATTATTAAAGCCTCTTTTGGATAATGGATCAGATGGTATTGATGAAATTATTGAGTTAATGGATAAATATTATTTAACTAAAGAAGATTGGGATTATATTATGGAATTTAATAATACTGAAATCACCCAACTAAAGAAAATACCATCATCTGTAAAAAGTAGCTTTACAAGAAAATATAATAGTATGACGCATCCAGTTGCTATTTATAGAGCAGGTATGAGTATAGGAAATAGTAATGGTGGATCCAAAGCTAAACCTGATTTCGAAGATGTAGTTGATGCTGATGATGAAGAGGTTAAAGAAGAAGTAAAAGAAGATGAGGATACTATTGATTTAAAGAAAGATAAACTAATTAAAGCTAAAGCCAGGCCAACCAAGAGAAAATCAACTAAGACAACAACAGCAAAGGGCCGTGTAACCAAGAAAGTTAAAAAATAATCATATATACACAGACATCATGTACTATAGAAGTAACTACTATATAAATCCTTTCTATACTTCTAAATAATCTCTATGCCCTAAAGGATATATATATTTTCGAATGATTCTCATTTTAAGATGGTAAAGGAATGATTAAAAAGTGATTAAATAAAGGTTTATATATTTATAAAAGATATTTAAAAACGATTTGCTTATTGAGCACCAGCCAAAGCTTGGATCTTGGAAGCAATTCTTTCTTTTCTTTGTTCCTTGGTCAATTTAACTTGCTTGTATTTCTTAGATTCAGCAGCGTATTGTTCCTTGGTGAATTTCTTTTCAGTTGGCTTGAAGGTTGGGTCAGCTCTGATAGCTTCGTGAGCAGCCATGTAGATGTCTTCAACAGAATCAGCATCAATGTCGTCAGCAATGTAACCCTTGAATAATTCAGAGAATCTTTCTTCATCATCATCGGCTAATTCTTCCATGTATTGGGAGACGTGACCACCGAAGATGTAAGATCTCAATAATTCTGGGTCTAATTCTTCGGATTCGAAATCCCAACCTGGGAATCTGTTTTCAGAGTGTGGAACGTATAAACCACCATCGGAAGCACCCTTTAAGGCACCGAAGACTCTAGCACCAGTGGTAGTTCTTTGTAAACCGATATCTAAGAAAACCTTGAATGGTCTTGGGCCATCTTCAACAGCTTCGGTCAATTCGTATTCACCTTCGACTTCTTCGACACCCTTGTAAGTTTCATCCAAACCTAACTTGGCTAAAGTTCTTCTGGCGATCAATAAACCAGTAGCGTAAGCAGCAGACCAGTTAGTTAAACCGTGGGTGATACCGTATCTTGGTAATTCGTGTGAGTAAGCAGCAGCCAAGACAATATCACCAGTGATGGTAGAAGAGATGATTTGACAGATAATGTCCTTGTTGGTGAATCTAACAACCAATCTGTATTTTGGAGTGTTGTATTTAGCCTTGTGTTGAGCGACTAATCTCTTTCTTTGGTAGTAATCGGTCTTACCTTCTCTTCTTCTTCTGAAAGGAGTTTGGAAACGAGAAGAGTAAGCAGAGGTCTTTAAGTTTAATTGGAAAGCCATTTTGTACGCTATGGTGATAGTAAATAGTCCCAGTTAACTTAAAAAAAAATAGAAAGGGCTAAATTACAAAAAGATTGATGATGATGTCTCAAGAAATACCCATAGTTTTATATATTTTTATAAATATATTTATTGGTAGTATAATATTGAAATTAATGTTAGCAAATTTGACAAAAATTTTCCATCTGAATTTTCAAAATTTTCATTATTTTCGTTCGCGATGAGCTCTCGACTGGAAATGTCCAAATCTAGTAACTAGATATAATTTTGGTTCGATTCATCTAAAAAAAAGAAACCAAAAATTTCCCGAAACAGGCCGAATTTTTTAAGACAAATTGGAAAAAAATAGAAAAAAATATATTCTGAAAAATTTCCACCGAGTGGTGTTTGGGTGGACAGGAATAATCTTAAAATATTTATGCATGCACATTAAATAACTAATTAGTCATTAACTCACAATAAAATTAAAAATAATATTATGCTCATATAATAATAAGGTTAAAGTTATTAGTATAGTATTTCAACATCGATTTTAATATGGTGAGAATTCTTGGCCATTGCTGTAGGGCTCAGAATATTACAAAAGAATATCTACACCAACAAATCTATATATCACTATTTTGATTCACATATGATTATTATCAGCGTTTCCATGCCTCTGTTATGTCCTCTTTAACTCATAAATAAATTCTAGAGGTCTTTTGATAAATTACCATATCTACCTGAAATAGCAAATGTTAATCTCGGACTTACCTAATGAGGACATTACTTTTCAATAGGGCTGCATAGCACAGTCTACATACCTAATTTTCCCCGTGGAAAACCCTATTAACCCTCATTCTCAGCCTTGTTCTTTTGCGCCCCTTGCAATTTGTCCAACAATGCTAATAAATAAGAAAAAATAATTAAATCTTAATTGGAAAATATCTTGTATAAATAGGATATTAATCATGACTCATTGTTTAAGCTGTCAGGGCTTATATATAAATATATATGGCAATTATACCTATCATAGTAGATCCAATATAAGATTACCATATCGCCGCTTATGAAAACTCAAATTCTTATCACAGATATTCCACAGCAAGCCTTCAAATCGGATTGGCCTAGTACATTATATAATCTTTTATTTGTGGATAAATTTCCTTTAATCAAATCAGATCTGTTGTATTACACGCCATTGGCATTTATGAATAGAATAGTTTTGATATTTGGTAATGAAGAAAATACGCTAAAAATCTATGATTTCTTGAAAAATTTTCAATCTATGAAAAATAATGTGAACTCTAGGAATTTACAGGAAGCCAAGATATTTATTAATGAGCCATTGATCACCAGACAAAGAGCTAAGTCTGTAGATGATATAGATCCACTATCCAATACAGATCCTACCATTACACATGTTAATCCTTTATCAAATTTGACTGCTAAGAATGATACTTATAGTGTCATAAATACTTCCAATATAATTAATAAAGATACACCAGTGTTGTCAGTAGATACTGATCCTCAATCTACAGGAATTGATTCGCATAGTCTTAATATGGGGTCGCCTTCATTATCCCCTGACAGAATGGCCTTACGTTCCCCAACATGGTTGAAATTTGATGACAATGATACAAAATTGCATTGCTATAAAGAGCCTGAACCAAATACCACCACAACTACGACTTCTAGTACTAACAATAGCACAATACTACATCCTGCAGATGATGTTGATCCATCTAATGCTAAGAGGAGGAATCCTAGTATTACTTTAAAAGAGATATAACGGTTGAATTACTTGTGATTCATAGAATTATTATTTATTTGGTTTTTGTATTGTTGCTGATGTTGATGTTGTTTGTCATTTAAATATATATTTACATAATACTTACGTAAAAAAAACTTCGTTTTCTTTTTATCTTTTCGTGTTTCTTCTAACTTGAACTTGGGTATAATATCTTTCCCTCATCACCTTTCCTATAGTGAGCCTTAAAGAATGTATAATGTAAGATAATATCATCGATATTTCTCATAGATGGATCACTTGCAAATTCAGGGTCTATGAAAAAAAATACAGGCATATCTACTTCTTCACCCTTTTTCAGCATTTGTTCTTCAAAACAGAAACATTGAATCTTATTAAAATATGGTGCTGAACCACCAGGGGTTATGCTATATGTAGCCATCCCTATTATATCATCTGTCTTACTCTTATTCTTGGCACGATAAAATGCTAGTGCAGTTTCACCAGGTAATACATAGACTTCTCGTTGTAAAGGTGTAAATTCCCAAGGTAATATCTTTGAAACTTCACTGGTAAAGCTCACACGAATTCTCTTATCAGTATCTACAGGAATTAATTTATCATCAGTAAATTTCCTCTTGTCTGTTATAGGAATACCACCAAACCCTGTTCTGGCACATATAGCTCTATATAATGGAACAGCAGCATACGAAATTCCTAAACCAACAATTGCTACACTGCTAAAATAAAATGCTGTGGTACGTACTCGATATTGTTGACGCTTGGCTCTAGCTGCTTGATATTCTTCAAACGTACGGTAATGGCTTTGGTTTGAATACCGACGGCAATTTATTTTATTACTCTTAAAATTAATAGTATTATTTTTACAATTAACTTTCGATAAATAATACGTTATCCTTCTACTAAATATATTTCTAATCATTGTATATTTTCTTTTACAAATTCAATATCTTGTTTTTTTATCCCATAGATATATTTCGTATATTCGTTTTCTTAAAAGTCGTTTTTATACCAAGCATCTAAAGTTCCGTTGTAGTAAGAAAAATAATTCATCATCATCGTCATTATCACCATAATCATCATAATATTAATAATATAACAAAAAAAATCTTAATAAAATATATTAGAGCGCTTTACAGTTATAGTGGTGGTTTTTTTATTTTTTTAAAAATATTTTCTAACAGAGCAATATCTCCACTAGAAATATGGACCCTGGCACAGACACTAGTGGATCATCAAGTTTGGATATACAATCGAAAATTAAATTACAACCACATCAAGAAAATACAGCTATACATAATAACTCTACTCCTACTAATATTAATACCAGAAATGACATTATCAATATGAATGATACCTCTAGCATCACTAATACTGGCATATCTCATAAAAAAAGGAAAACTGGAAAATCTTGCATCTTTTGTAGGCGATCTCATTTAGTTTGCAGTGGGCAAACACCATGTCAAAGGTGTATAAGGAGAGGGATTTCTCACTTATGTACTCCCAATGATGAATCGCAAATAACTGGTACAGTTACACGAAATAAAGTCCATTATGCAAGTAAACTACCTACTTCAAGAAAGGATAATAAACATAGGACTTCAAATAGTGAACATTCTACAAGTGATACAAATGGTACTTCTAATACCATTAATAGTCTATTACAGCAAACACCTATGTTTATTTCACAAAATGTGGGCTCTGAATTTGGTTCATTGAATGAATTCTTAGGAATGCTAGATGATACTCTGTTAACATATGATTTTTACCCATCACAGAACCAGCTCTTAGGTCCACAATCAGAATTGCAAACTCAATCTCAAACAGATGATGTTGTAACTCCTCAGGTATCTACACAAACAAATATAGAACCACCAGTAATTAACTCACAATCTACTGCAATCCAAAATGGACCACTTCTGCCGCCTTCTGAAGAATTATTATCAAATAATTCTAATAACATTATAAATAAAGTTGAAAAATTACCAGTACCATCTACAAATGTTATTCCAATAGGTACGCCTACCAATAGATCAAACTCTATATCAACTGCAATAAATAAAAATTCTACAGATACGATTAACGCAAAAAGAACCAGAGATCATTTCTTTTTGACTGCTGCAGACCCATCATTTGAATCGGCACCGGAACAAAGATTAAGATTAGTTCTTGAAGCCAAGCATCAAGCGGGCCTTTTACAGCCATACGACCATCAACTCAGCTATAAGAAATTTCTTAATTATTTGAGTGAAGATGAAGAAGCATTAAATGATGAAGAATCTAAAAATCGTATTATCAAGGCTATTAATACAGTGAAACCTGCATTACAAGCTATTACTGAATCATTACAACCGTTAGAACTATTATTAATTGAAGAGAACTTCGAAAGATTATTAATGGGCTATGATAGAGTATTTTCTTCAATGGCAGTTCCTGCATGTCTTTGGAGGAGAACAGGTCAGATATTTAGGGCCAATAGAGAATTTGCCACTCTTGTTGGTTGTAGTGTTGATGAATTAAGAGCAGGATCAAGATCAATATATCAATTATTAACATTAGAAAGCAATGTTAATCTATGGGAAAAATATGCAGCTTTATCATTTGACAGTTCGCAAAAGAGCATACTGACCCATTGTAATTTAAAGGTTTGGAATTCTAATGTTAAGAAGCCATGTTGCGTTACTTATACAATCGCTAGAGATTCTTATAATATGCCAATTTGCATAATTGGAAATTTTATTCCAGTTTCTGACACAAATTAACAAGCCATTTTAAGTTTAATTTTACACTTACACATATAGACTGTATAATAATAATAATTTAATACGATAAGAATGAAAAAATACTGTCCGATCTACCAGCCCTTACGATGATATATTCCATAATTATAAATTACTCCATAATTACGTGAATCGCCATAAAAGGGCATTAAGATGATCGAATTCAATCTCTCCGTTAGACTTGACGCCTAATCCACTAAAGAAAAGCAAATAGGCAACACGGTTTTATAGTCTTGGATTATTAATCCGCACGATTAATTTTTATTACTTTTTTTAAATTTTAAACAACAAGAAAAACATACTTAAAAGACAATATCATATATTTTTCAATCATCGCTTTTTATATAAAAAATTTTTATTGATCTAAAAAAAAAGAAGATTATTGTGAGTAACCCGGATTTCTGGGCTTAGGAATTTAGGGTTAATCAACTCTAAGATTAAGAAACTTATAATATTAAATAATTATTATTTCGAATTATAAATAATAAAGGAGATCATATGGGATAAAACAAGAAGGCTAATTAGAATAAGGATAAAAACATTGGTAACTCTGATGGGTTTTAGATAGACATAAAAGTCACAACATTAGCATATAAAAAATGGTACAGCAAATAGTAATCCGGTTTTCAGATGATCATATAAGTGATTTAGTGTTGGATGTGACAAATATTAATTTTAATATAATAAATACAAAATGGCTAAGAAGAATATGTAGAGATAGACGGCCTGATGTTACAAAGAATAGAAGACTGCGGTTTATAAGGGCTGGTGGGTTATTGAATTCGAATAGTGATTTAAGTAGACAATTAACATCATTTTTCAATACTACACGGTCTAATAGCCAAGACCAGAATCAACCTAGTAATACAAATAATGGAAATATACCTGATGAAAGTTTATTGGGCGAACGAGCTACAAGTTCAACTGAAGAGCAATTTTTCATACATTGTACAGTAGGTGCAGAACCTTTGAGCGCGAGTGAATTAGAAAATGAGGATACACTAGATGATGCCGGGCCCTCTAGCGATGGTATTACTACACAGGCTGTTGGCTTTGATAGATTACAATCGTTAGGGTTTTCTGAAGAAGAAATTGAACTGATTAGAAATCAATTTAGAGAAACTTATGGTGATTTAGAAGATAATGCCAATCATAATGAAGGGAATAATTCACAAGGAAATGGGAATAGAGAGACGGATATTAGACAATTAGAAGAACAATGGATGAATCAAGGCACAAGTAATGGCACCGATGCCATGGGTAATCCAATAAATACAGAAGATGATCGATTCAATTCAGTTCCTATTGCTAATTATAAGCAAAATCGAGATCTACTGATTGGTTTGTGTATTGGGTTATCATTAGGGTTATTTGCATTGTTATTACTAAGATATGAAGGGTTGTTCAATACACGTCAGAAAATGGCTATATGGGCTGGTGTGATTGGTAATATTGTATTTAGTTTTGCAAGGGGTTTTTAGCGTGCATTTTTTACACAATAATTCTATGTATGTGATTTAATGATGTTTTTTTTAATAAATATACAAAATATACATAGACAATGCTAATACAACATATATTTGGGCATGCGTGAGAATGGATGTGCTATAATAAATGATGCATAGTTTTTTGTTGTTGTTTTTGGGAATTTAACGACGGATTAATAAGTAAGCGTTTTCTTGTTTCAAGTTATTCAAAGTTCTATAATTCCCTTCCAATCTCATCAATAACCCACCGAAAGAGATATACACAGCAATCAATTCCTTAGAGACTTCTTCAAATTTGTAAGCGACACCGTGCATAACGTAATCGTAATCATCAGCCAACGATCTTTCATTTGGTTGAGGTGGTCTCCAACTCTTTGTAACTGATTGGTTTTTGTTTTCTGAATCATCATCAAATGATAATGAAGAAGCAATTGTTATTGTTAATTGTTCTTGTGGTTGTACTGGGAAAAGGTCTGTGTTTATGTCGAGAGTAATCTTACATTGGTCTTGAGTAGTGGAAGTTGCTTCAATACGAGAAACTTTGTTGTAACGACCTGGATCCACTTCTGAAACGGAGAAAATATCGTCAAATAATACGTTGGACATTCTGTATGTTTACTTGTTTTCAATGTATTTGTAAGTTATTATTTTTTTTTTTCTACTATAATTTCTAAACGTCTTTTTTTCATCAAAGTTGCAAGTGACAAAATTTTTAAAATTCCCGATGAGATCGTTTAAAATGATGAAAAATGTACAATATTAGTGAAAACTGTCTAAATAAATTGAAAGAAAATCTCTTTAAAAGTGTAGATTATCGTTTCAACGTTAAGGGTATAAGAAACTTAATGGAATTTTGAAACTCAGTGTTATTGTAAAGGTTTAGTTAAAGTAAAAATAAGCAACAAAATATTTTTAAAAAAATTGAGTATTAGATGGCTTTCATAATAAATGAATGTAATGTTTTCAATTTGTTGGTTTGCTTTTGATTGATATACCCATGTTATTATTATTATTGTGTTTTATTAATCTTTTTTTTTATTTTTTATTTTTTTAAATTTAAGTTATTTTTAAGAATTAGTTGATTAAAAGAATTAAAACAATGTGCTTATGATTTTCGCACGTGTTATTTCTTAGTTTCAGAAGTTTTTATTCACTAGCTTTTCAATAGTTTAGTTTTTTTATAATTTGTTTAAATCTTTTCGAGTGTCTTCAACTTGAAAATATTTTATTTATGAATTCAATAACGCTCTTATCTTTTCTTCAGAAAGGCCTAATAAATACTTTTAATTTTCACTTTTTTTCTATATC
This sequence comes from Henningerozyma blattae CBS 6284, assembly GCF_000315915.1. Classification (NCBI taxonomy): domain Eukaryota; kingdom Fungi; phylum Ascomycota; class Saccharomycetes; order Saccharomycetales; family Saccharomycetaceae; genus Henningerozyma; species Henningerozyma blattae. The sequence continues at coordinate 65,057 of NC_020194.1, read as the reverse complement.
TATTGTTATTTTACTTCTGGTTTTACTGGCTCTTTCAAAAAGCTGTTGTAACCACTAATAATAATTTTCCCTTTATTTATTATATTTCTCTATTTTTTTCTTACGCGTTTATAATTAGTTGATAATGTTGTTCATTACAAATACAAAGGATAAAAACCTGAAATTTTAAAATATTTTTCTCAAGAGAGCCATAAGGAGTATACAAAGTTAATACCTTTTATACTCAATTTTTGCTCATATAACTTGTACTTGTTAGTGCAACCTTTTATAATTTATTGCGAAGTACTTAAGGAAATATCACATATTGTTATCGAAAGTATAAGTTGTATTAATATTAGAGTCCGACATTATTTAGAGAATAATTCTGTTGTTAATAGTAACGTTATATTATAGAAACCTCCTACCCTTCTGAGTAGGAATAAAATATATAAAAATAAATATAAGAAATACAAACTTATAAACGAATTTATGCAGGCTATTTATACGTTTCAATTTTGGACGAGAAGGGCCAATTCATGTTCTATACCTAATGAAAATATTTTCACTTAGCTTACTTGTCTAGTGTATCATGATACTTATAATTTGATATATAATATTATGACACATCATTTACTTTAATAGTTAATCTTATGACACATGGATTATCTAATTGGGATTTTATTAGTATTATTATTTGTACATCATACTCTTCTATTATTCCTAAACTAGTAATTATTACTTGTTTACGCATAAAGACCTATTATATTTATTAACATTCATTTTCAACATATTGTATGTTGTACAACGGTATACACATTGTATAATTGAATCCCTATAAAAATCTGATAGATAAATATATGATGTCTAGACAAAGACATTGTACACTACTATGCACACATATCTTCTGAGCTATGTCAAAATGGTGCTTGAGACATGTCACGTGAAACACGATAAGCACCGAGTATATATAGAATTACATTAAAACTGAAGTACAGTTAATTATCTTGATATAGAAGAACAGATAATTTCATTAATTACTAGACCTCATGGGATAGATTCATTTTTGGCTCACTTCCAAAACATATCATAATCTTCCTGTTGTACATAGAAATACATCTCTTTTATGACATCTGAAGACCCTCTCATAGCAATTGTTACAGATACCTATTATAACCGCTCTTTTAGCATTCTAACACACTTTTGTTTCAACCAATGATTGCAGGGGATCTCATCTAATTTTTGAATCTTTTGTACGATCCGATGGCCTGTCCGGGTAATCACGATGATTTCGGTATTGACTCCAAAGTGAGGGAGATTCAGTTTCCTTGGTAAAATAGATACATTTGAAAATTTAAAATTAAGTTGAAAAATGTATATTATATAATATTTGATAACAGAAAGCTTTCTATTTAAAAAAATTAAGGATTGGATGGATACTAAGGCCAATTTATTTTGTTCTATTTTTACAGTATATCAAATTTAATTATTTGTTTCTTACATTCTTAAATTCTCTCTCTGTTAATCCATCTCAACTCTTTTTTATTTTTTTTTTTTTTCTTTTTTTGAATTGGATAATATATTTATAATTAACATTTATTAAGTTACCAATTGACATTTCACCAAGCTTTTTTATTATATTTTTGTTTAGTTTTAAACGTTAAAACTTCCAATAAATTGATAACTGAAAGAACCACCCTCATTAACCCACACTTAAATTCTCATCTACACATTTTTATATTCATCGTTAAAATGGGGTTATGTGGTTCGAAAGAGGATGATACTCCGAGATATGATTCAGTCAATAGAAAGGATACAAGAACAGAGACTACTACAGCAAGAAGTAGGACAAAATCTTCCACAACAAAACACAACTCTTCACATAAGAATACGGCGAATAATAACCCAACGTCGAAAACTACAAGTTACAATGATAATACTACTAATGACAATTCCCATATTTATAATGATAATAAAAACCATAACGATAACATAACCACTTCAACAAGCAATAATACGAAAACAAATAATTCAAATATAATGAATAACTACCATAAGAATAATAATAGTACCAATAATACCAATAGCAATAACAATAATGATATAAATGAATTTAATAATAATAATAATATAAGTGATAGGAACAGTAATATTAATAGTAATAATGCTTTGGATAGTTCCATACCTACCTCTATAAATTTCCAAGATTCAAATGACTCAAATGAAGAAGTAAAAGTACTGCTATTAGGTGCAGGTGAAAGTGGTAAATCAACTATTCTAAGACAATTAAAAATTATACATCAAAATGGATTTTCTATTGATGAAAGAATTCATTATAGAGCTTGCATATACGATAATCTATTAGAGATTGGCCAAGATTTAATTAATGCATTAAGGAAATTCGGTGATAAAGATGATATACATATAAAGACTTTATTTTTAAAAATTACTTCAAAGAAAAAAATTAAAAATTCAAATACTAAAAAAATGTCAGAAAAAAATTCTAGCCAATCTGAAGAAGATGACGAAGAAGAAGAGGAAGAAGAGGAAGAAGAGGAAGAAGAGGAAGAAGAGGAAGAGGAAGAAGAAGAAGAAGAAGAAGAAGAGGAAGAAGAAGGAGAAATAGAAGAGGAGTTAGAATCTGAACGATCGGAAAATACAAAAATAAATACGATAACAAATTCAGAAATTAATGTAAAAACTCAATCTAACACGGAGGAGGATGCCATAAATGAAAATAAAGATGTTTCCAATACAAAGGATAATCCTACAGATCATCATAATAAACGTTCACAATTAACTAAAAATCAAATAAAACGCTTCTTGGATTATGCAAGGGAAAATAAGTTAAAAATGTCAAAGGTAAATCAATTCCCCAGAGAGTATTACGTTACATTATACAAAATATGGCATTTACCTGAAACTAAACAACTGATAAATGGCCCAGATAGAAATAAATTCTATTTAATGGATTCAGCACCTTACTTTTTACACCATATTTCAAGAATTTCAAAGAAAAACTTTATTCCATCTGATCAAGATATTTTACGATTGAGAAAACAAACTTCAGGTGTTCTTGATACTGTTGTTGACATGGGCTCCAATTTTAAAATGCACGTATTTGATGTAGGCGGCCAAAGATCAGAACGTAAACAATGGATTCATTGCTTTAATAATGTAACAATGGTCATTTTTTGCGTCTCACTATCCGAATATGATCAGTTCTTGATGGAAGATAATGCGCAAAATAGATTCCAAGAATCTTTGGTTTTGTTCGATAACATCATCAATAGTAGGTGGTTTTCCAGATCGTCTGTGGTATTATTCCTAAATAAAATTGATTTATTTGCTGAGAAATTATCAAAGATCCCTTTGAACAAATTTTTCCCTGATTACACTGGTGGTAATGATATTAATAAGGCAACTAAATATATATTATGGAGGTTTATGAAATTAAATAGATCAAATTTAACGATTTACCCTCATGTTACTCAAGCTACAGATACTTCTAATATCAAATTAGTGTTTGCTGCTATAAAGGAAACAATTTTAGAAAATTCTTTAAAGGCTTCAGGTGTCTTATAAAAATAAAAAATATCATGCACTTCATCTTCATATTATTCATTTTACTTCAGTTCACTTCATTTTCATTTCACCATCATTATTTATCATTGAATAATAATTTCAAGTATATGTTCAATATATACGTTTAATATATACAATATATTATTCAATTTATTTAATCAATAATTAACGTTTTTCTTTACCATTTTTTCTTCAACAAAAGACTGGTTAGTCATTTTATATGTATAAAAGTACAATAATCATCAAAATTAATTCATTGGTTGGTTAGATATATAATATTCTACCAGAAAATAAGAAATAAAAATAGATATATAAAATGATATTTATATGTAGATTCATGCTAAGAAGAAGATTTTAGAAATTTTTGCAACCTTGGATGGATATAAAATATGACCGATGCTCATCTGTATGCAACCATTTATTCGCATTTGTTGCAGCATATCCAGGCAATCTTCCGTCTATTATTGTCTTTTCGATACCTCTATATTCTAAATCCCCAACCAAGTGAGGCAGTTCAAGTTTTTTAATGAAGATTTCTAATCCTGCCTCCTCAAATTTTGGTGGCAGCATTGGTATATAATCCCCTGTATGAATTACTCTATAATACCCCCCTTTTAAGTCTAATCTATTTCTTTTTAAGTTTTTATCATGTATCTTTTTAATATTAAATAACTCATTCACCCATTCTTTCATTTCTTTATTAAACATTTTTGGAGTAGCGTATGTTAACACTAGAGGATTATAACCTTTTAATTTTAATTCAATTCCTAACATACTTGCTATTGCAGCACCTAATGAGTGACCAGTTACAACGAGATTATAATCAGAGTAGATTGCAAATATTTTTTCAACTTTCCTTAAGAAATGTTTTCCTAAAGATTGCTTAAATCTATAAAATCCTCGATGCATCTTGCAACCTTTACAAGGTCTAATTTTGCCGCTTCTAATTAAATCAATATATTCTGACATAGAACCAGGAACATATCTGGTCGGATATATTTCAAAATCACTATACCAATCTTGTCTTGTCGATGAACCTCTAAAAGCTATTACGATCACCTTCCTTCCATGATCGACCATAACATAGCCAGTCCCCAGCTCTCCTTTATCTGCTTCCATTATTAATTCTATTCTTGTCCTACTTACAGTAGGGTTGACATTTTCATCGTAGCAAAAGTTAATATAGGAAGGGCAAGCCCCTTCATTTAAACTTAAACCTTCCCTTAAACCGTGCTCTCCAATACAATTAGACAGACCACAGCACTTGCTAAAATAAACAAGTTTCGCATAATCATAATCAGATATATAAAAATCTGGAGGTATATAATGTTTAGGTTCTAACTCATTGTCTTGCAATATTTCAGTGGGATATATATTATTATTAACATCATCCTCGTAACTTTCGAGATTATAGGAATTCTCCGAGATCTGAAGGGCATATTCTTCTTCAGATACCATCCTACTCAGTATTCCATACATTAACAATAGAAATAGACCCAATGGAGTCAGTAGTCGTAGGAAGTTCATTAAAGCTTCTTTAGAACTAATGTTCTATATTGTGGGTGGGGTTTTTATTGCCTAAAATATACTTTAATTTTTTTGACTTCAAAGGATAATAAAATATCTCAAAAATCTTGCGAGATTATTATTATATGTAAATATGACACCTTCTCCTTACTATGCCTATTATTAAACTTCTGCTTCTTGTTGAATATTTTTCTAATAATTTTTTTATTAATTATTTTTTTTCTTGATTTTTTTTGAATTGCTGTCACAAAACTAAAGCTGCCTTAATAAAAATCGATACCGACGTAACTATTATATCGAGAGAAAAAACGAGGCTGCTGTTATGAGAAGAAAAAGTAAGCAAAATTTTTAGAATTGCATTATTAAGATAGTATATTATTTTTACAAGTTAAAAAATCCTTAAAAATTATTGAACTTTAATATAATTATCTACGATTTTTTTGTACAAAAAATGCATGCTTGCCATTAGAATTTCACATACAAAATTCTTTAAGCTTCGTATGGAATTTTTTCCTTTGGATAAGATGGACCAACTTCTTGAATAGATAAGGCAGCTAACCATTGACCCATATCAATAGCGGTATCTAAGGTTTTATCTAAAGCTAAACCAGCCATGAAACCACCAGCAAAAGCATCACCAGCACCATTAGTATCAACAATCTTCTTCTTATCAATTGGCTTAACGGCAAAACTCTTGGTAGATTCAGCTGAAACAACGATAGTTGGTTCCAACCCATGTGTAAAAATAACTGTTCTAGTCTTAGATGCACCAACAATATGTTTAGCAATCGCAGCAAGATCTTCCTTGTCACAAGTTAGACCGAAAGATTCCGCATAAGCTGCAGCTTCTGTTTCATTGGCAATAACAACAGTAGTGTATGGTAAAACTTCTTCTAGAGCGGATTTGAAGAATTGAGGAATAAATGGGGCACTTAAGTTTAATACAAATGGCTTACCAGTTTCTTGAGCGTGCTTACCTAATTTGATAATAGCTTCTGGAGAAACAGTTAAATGGAAACCACCAATATAAAATAAGTTAGCGGCTTCGACTTGACTCCAATGTTTAGTTAAATGTTCTGGTTTAAAATGGTTAGCAGCACCCAAATCAGTGACCAAAGATCTGTCATGACCAGTGATTAAAGCAGCACATTTACCAGTACCATGTGATTTTTCAACTTGATATAAAGAAATCAAACCTGCAGCATCATTTTCAGCTAGTAGTTTAGCAGAAAATTTATCTTCACCAACACAACCGAAGTAACCGACTTGGCCTTCACCTAAGACATAGGCAGCACCTCTAGCGGTGTTTTGAGCAGCACCACCGGCAACGAATACAACATCGTCGAAGTTTAAGATTTCGTCGAAAATTTTCATTTTTTCATCACCAGATGCAGCATCAACCAAAATGGCATCATTGGATTTTAGCGAATATTGGTCCAAATATTCCTTAGTGGTAGTAGCTTGGATATCTAATAATGGATTACCTAAACAAAGCAATTTTGGTGTCGACATGATTAAGAATAATTTCAACGACTATGGTACGGAGTAAAATTTTCTGTTAAAAAAACTAATTAGAATTAATATAAATACTTAAATGAAAACAAACAAATACAAAGTTATTACAATACAAAGAGCTCATTATTTAATATTATTTCATTCAAATTATAATAACCTTCATGATTAATTTAGAATTTGTTAAAATTTAAAAAAAGTTGCCTCATCGGACATATACGACGTTCGTGTGAATAGTGAAAATTTCACCTGAAAAAATAATCGGCGTCACAAAAGACTAAAATAATGTGGGAAACAATGGAATAAAATGAATATAAAACAAGAATACTATAAATTGAAAATGATATTTTGCGGGAAAAACTCTTGGCAACTTGTTTGGAATTAAATAGATCTCACAGATGAAGAAATATCTGAAATTAAACTGTTTAATTTGTCCCAATCTCGAACTAATATCAAATCATCTCTATGCGTACTAATTTCTGGAATTTCTATCGGATTTCTTTTCTTGTTAGTTGATATAGGGTGCTGTATTTGATCACCTAGACCAATAGTATGTTGAATAAATTTTTTGATATAGTCTTCTAAACAATATATTTCAAAATTTCTTGAAGAGGTTAAAAATCTATTAGTAGTGATTTTTCTTCTTTTAATCGTTTGATCACTTTTTGAGTGTGCAATGAATGCTAACGAACATATTGTTTTACATTCTTTACACAATATCTCATTAATAATTTCTTGATTTGGACGTGAATGAAGGCATTTGTTCGAATTGGATTCATTATTTTTAGATTCTTTTGTAGCAGAGGTTGGAGGTGAACTTACAAGTAAATATTGCTTGTTTAATAACGAAAAGGGTAATTTGCTGATTCTAGATTTTTCTAGATTATAATACTTTAAGAAGTAGTTGAAACAATTTTTAATGAATGATTCGTCAATATCTAATTTTTGATTTGAAAGACTATCAAAATTCGATAATACGTCAATTAAAAAACCAATAATATCAAGAATACAATCCTTTTTAATTAACTTATAATCTTTTATGGATTGAAACCCATAAGGTAACCAAGTGGGCAAAGTAAAATTTACAGCCTCATTGATATTAAATCCTGAATTAAAACCAGCATGAAAACATTTTGGTAACGTGATAATATATTCATTAGGATGCTGTATTGCTTTAAAACATTTAATTCCCGAATCTTTAAAAATGTCCGAATAAGGTGAAATTTGAGTAATAAGTTGGCTTAACAAGTCCGGTTGTTTAATAAAATAGTCTGGAGTTAAATTAAATAAAAGTTTTTTAAATTTATCACATTCATAATCAGGAATACTATACCAAATTTTTGGAGCTCCTTCATGTTGATAGTTTATACTTAAAGTGTATTGATCTTCAAGATGCCAACAAAAAGTAGAAAATAACGATCCTGCATACAACCATGGAATCGTGACTCCTGAAATATTAGAGTATACATCTTTATCATTTTGAGTAGATTGAATTGATTTCGTCAACGATAAGAGTGATCCATCTGCAAATGGTAAGTTTTTCAAATTCATGGGATGAGTACAATATCTTAAGAAAGATTTATATTCTGCACTACTTAAGTTAGATGGAACATGATCTAGCGTAGGAAAACCAGTTAGAACATTTTCATCATGAATATCTGCTCCGTATTTGGTAATAAACTGTGTAATATCTTTTTGAGATTTTAAATCGTTTGGAGAAGCACTAATCAAATCCCAAAACTCCTTTTCCAATTGATTTAAATCTTTTGGATTGTACTGTTTTTGAAATTGTAATGCTTCAGCTTGAAAATCTTGTAAAGAGACTTGGCTCTTTTCATGTTTAAATCCATAAAACCCATTACCAATAATACAATTATTACAAAACCATTCTCCTTTTGGAATAATTTCAATAGGTGGACTTAAACAAAAAGTATGGTAAGGCTTATTGCAAAAATCGCACAATAAAAGCCTAGAGGGTTTATTATTCTTTAAGCATACCAAACAAGGATTAGTATTTTCGTCACTAGAATCCTCTGATGCTTCTCCTTCTGAGTCTTCGGAGTCACTTAATAATGATTTTGGATATTCATCAAATACCAAGCAATCCTTGTTAAGAATCCCATTTGTTAATCCATAAATATGATTATAAAAAGAGGATAAATGATCCAAGTAGACATTGTACAGCTCAGTAGGCTTACAATTAAATTGTTGGGACAGTTCTTCCCAAATTATTTTACTTTCTGGATTGCTCTTGCGAAGCAATTTGGGATCAAACAATTTTAAACTTTTATTGGGGTCCAAATCCGAAGGATGAGTTCTCAAATGTAGGTTATTCAACTTAATTAAGCTGACATAAAGATTATATAGATATATAGTTTTCTTAGATTCTTTAATTATGACCTTGCTGTCTATACTAATCTTGGTGTCAGGCTGATGTGGAAGAGATCGATGATAAATATCCAGCTGCTTTGCAAACATTAACCTAGACCGATTTAATAAATCCAATTCAAATAAGTTTTGAAGGCGTACATCGAATTTAAAACTTTTTTTATCGATATTTAACTTTGGGTTGAAGGATTTTGGAGGTACGATTTTAATCATACCATATTTGTTACCTTTTTGTTGAACTTTGTCACTTGCTATGAAATGAAGAGGATTATTGAACTCCTCTTCTGTAGGATAAAAAACAGGAATTTCTTCCATATGGCGCTTAGTGGGTATTGGCTGTAACAAGTTTGAGTGTGTTAAGAAAGCACTCTCTTTCGTTGTTTCATCAGATATTTTATGGGATGCCATTAAATAACCTTTGTGAGAGTGAAAACTCCGGGATATTTGTGAACCGAAGCACCCTATATTAATGGCGATGAGTGGTTCGTAGCGAATGACATGAAATCAATTATTCTGAAGTGAATTACAATTATGTCTTTTTGACAAAATGTAAAACTTACGTTTACATTTTGTGAAATTGTACCAAAATTTATACTTTTCTCTATGGATATATCTACTCTAATTAAGTGAATTATTGAGAAATTTGGGGAGGCTTATAATTATCCCGCACCTCTGGAAAATGGTACTAGTTTATAAAAACAAACTGTTTAACAACCTGCTTTGAAGGAGCTTTTGTTTTTCATTGGTTACCTTCCGTATATGACTTTCCTTTCTATTTTTTTCCATTTGCTATTTCTCTTATTAATATGGTTATATGAGATCTGAAAATATAGGAATCTGGAATTTGCTTTTAAGCAAGAGAGCCTTTTTAATGAAATATTTTTTACAACAGTTTTTGCCAATATGTATTTTCTCCGATTAAGACTTAAAAAGACACTGGATCCAATAACCATACTTATTCTTAATAGGGTATTATTTACAAATTTATTTAACTATTTTGCTTCCATTTTTCCTATTCACGTGACTCCTACTTAAAATCCGTCTAAAGTTAAGATTTGCTTAATTAATCATGTATATTACTAAGGCAAATCCATATGAAGACTTGCTATAGAAATTTCAAAGGGTTACCAAAGAAAGGAAATTTCACCTAATGGTATTGGCATCAAACTTCCTTTCATTGCAATAGCACTACTTCCAAGTTTAAATTTAAACTAAATTCATTCTTTATTTTTTTTACGACTATTCCACATAATTGAAAGTACCAAGAAATATACTCAAATAACAAAGCAAATATATCAATCATTTGAGGTGGAATAATAATGCTGAAAACTACCAAGGCTGCTATAAGTATCAATAAGTCTCAACTATATTCTCCTTGTAAGCGATTTAGTTCTACAATTCTTGAGAAAGGTCTATTTCAATTCACTGAAGTTCCAGATAAGTCTTATATCGAAATCAAAGGCCCTGATTCTCTGACTTTCTTAAATGGGCTAGTTACTACTAAGTTATTACCCTATTTCAAGAAGAAAAATTTAACGACAATTTCAGATTTGGAAAAAATTCCGAACAAATTGCATGATGATTTAAGATTTGATTATAAACTTTTGAATTGGGGGTTATATTATGAGTCTGGATATGATAACGATTATATATCTAGGTTTGGCAGCTATTCGAGTATTTTGAACCGATATGGAAAATTAATCACGGATATCATCATCTATCCAACTCCAAGTGCCTTTGATATAGAGAGTTCCAATAAGAAATATAAGTATCCGAATTATTTAATTGAGTTCGATTCTGAAATTACCGATACTTTATTAAAATTATTTGCTAATCATAAATTGGGCAGTAAGATTAAAATTAAACCACTGGACAATAATTCCTTAAAAACGTGGGATCTAATGATTAAATTTCCTAAATATGGCAATAGTGAACAGTTGAATCCATGGTTATCTAACCTTTTGATTCCAAGTACCATGACTCATTCACCAGAGGAAGCCAACAATTTTATGCAAAGTATAATTAATTCTTTATTTCCATCTATTGCCAATGAAGATATCAAGGGACTTTATGTTGAAAGACGTAACGAAGCTGCCAAAGAGTCGAACAACGAAGAAGGGCAACTCTTTCGCCTATTGACCCATAATATCATTGAAAATATTAGTAAAAAAATCAATTTGAATCAATTTCCATTTGAATTTGTTATCGAAAAAGTATCACCTATGAAATTTAAGAAATTGAGATATTCTAACGGATTATTGGATGGCTGTAATGATTATAATATTGAAACTCTCTTACCGCTAGAGTTAAATTTTGATTATTTCAAGAATACCATCAGCAATCAAAAAGGCTGTTATCTAGGTCAAGAATTAACATCAAGAACCTTTTCTACAGGCATATTGAGGAAAAGATTAGTTTCAGTAAAGCTCATAAATCAAGAAAGATTAAAATCTGTCAAAATAGAAGAAGGCAAATATATGCCTATTCAAAGTAATATAACTCCAAATACAACTCCTTCATCTACTGTCCTAACACCTTCACCATTTACTAAGGGCAAAGAGACTCCTCCGGCAGCAAACCAAATAAGAAAGAAAAATAGAGCATCTGGCTCATTAATTACATATTGTGATGATATTGGCCTAGCATTATTAAGGACTGAATATTTCAAACAAATTTTTGAAACAGACTCTACAAGTGACACTCCTCCCGCATTTCATATAGATACTGATGAAGGTCAAGTTCAAGTTATCCCATATAAACCAAGCTGGTATGAACAATGGAAGGAGTCAGAGATGAAGTAGATGCGGCATTCAAAAACTATGATGATTCATCACTGCCTATACAGCCATACATATATGACTCATCGCGTGCGAACGACTCAAGCCCATGAGTCTCACAGATCTAATCTCCTATAGCAACTGCCTTCCGTGTATATACTATATTTTCCATTTCTTAATCATTCCTTAACCTTGGAATTTTTCATATTTCCCGTTTCATTTTTCGCATTCTTCAATTCTGTGAATATCCTATTTTTATTCCCTGCTCATCCGTCCACCCAACTAACAAACTTTGGAAAAGTGACGCACTTTTTGGAATATAACCAGCTTGGAAAACGCAAGCTTAGAAGGAGTTTTTCATTCCAATGGAAAAGCTAGTAGTACAGTAGACTGAGCTTAGTGAGATTCTAGACGGACACCAAATGGATTCTGGATAGAGTCTAGGCAGAATTTGACCATACTGGAGACAAAGTCTAGACAGAGCTGGAAAGACCCAGGAGGAGGTGGATGGCCTAGTGGGAGCCAGGACCAAATCTAGGTTGGATGTGGACAGCTGACAGTGATATGCCGTGGGCCAATTGCCAGGAATTTTCCACGAGAAATGCCTGTATCGTTATGCAATATCGAAAAAATTATTAATGGTTACTTGATTTTTAAAAAAAATGGCATTAAATTTGGACATTTCTAGTATATAGAAATTTGTTTGTCATTTGGAATATAGAAGATAACCGTATCGTGCCAACTGTATAACAATGTCTGACGTCGAAGCTCCAGTTGAAGTTCAAGAACAAGAAGAATTCGAAGTTATTGAAGAATTCACTCCAGTTGCTTTGGCTACTTCTATCCCAGAAGATGTCCAAAGAGGTTCTACTGAAATCAAATTATTCAACAAATGGTCTTTCGAAGATGTTGAAGTTAAAGATGCTTCTTTAGTTGACTACATTCAAATCAGAAACCCAATCTTTGTTGGTCACACTGCTGGTAGATACGCCAACAAGAGATTCAGAAAGGCTCAATGTCCAATCGTTGAAAGATTGACCAACTCTTTAATGATGAATGGTAGAAACAACGGTAAGAAATTAAAGGCCGTTAGAATCATCAAGCACACTATGGAAATCATCAATGTCTTGACTGACCAAAACCCATTACAAGTCGTTGTTGATGCTATCACCAACACTGGTCCAAGAGAAGACACTACCAGAGTTGGTGGTGGTGGTGCTGCCAGAAGACAAGCCGTTGATGTTTCTCCATTGAGAAGAGTCAACCAAGCTATTGCTTTATTGACCATTGGTGCCAGAGAAGCTTCTTTCAGAAACATCAAGACCATTGCTGAAACTTTAGCTGAAGAATTGATTAATGCTGCCAAGGGTTCTTCTACTTCTTACGCCATCAAGAAGAAGGATGAATTAGAACGTGTTGCTAAATCTAACCGTTAAGGAAGTATCTTTGTTAATATTGGCTACTATATTATACTCTCTATATTATCATCTTATATTTCTTACTTAACTTTATATGTACATTGTTTTACTAATTTGTTTCCTCATTTAAGAACAACAACTACAATCATAATTAACAATATAAAAAAAATCTATTATTTTACTTTACCTATTAATAATAAATATATAATAATTGAAGGAGAAAGATCACTATGTAGAGGAGTTTAGATAAAATAATTTTTAAATAACATATATATCCCTAATTTATCATAATATTTTTTAAATATATGTATATGGTAGGGTAAATTAAATCAATGAATATCTTGGCAAAAACAAAAAAAAGGTTTAAGAGAATGAAAATCTATCTATAAATGAAATACAAAGAAAAAACTACGAAAAAAATTGCCATGTACGGTGGTTAGGAATTAAATTGACGGATAATCTTGGCATCAACATCTAAAAACCAAATGGATAGTAATAAATCTGCAACAAGAACAAACGAACCATCAATAATATAACATAACCATAAATAGCCCTTAGAAGCTAAAATACCAGTGAATAAAGGCCCAACACACCTTGCAAATATCTTACCAATATTGACAATACCCATTACACGAGTTAAATCTCTTGGTTTAACAATATTCGTCAATAAAATTTGTCTTGATGTGACGTCCATTGATGTTGTTGCAAAATGTAATAATAACATAGTGATTGATAAAGATAAATGACTTTCAACAAATGGAATAATTATCATAAAGATAGCACTTGGAGCTTGAACACTTATAGTCCCTTTAACAGGACCGAAATACCTAGCCACCCAAGATGATGGAATTGTAGTCGATGCCATAATAACCTGTGCGACAGCAAACAAAACACCAAGTCCGAATGAACTCATCAGAAAGATTTTAGCATAGTAATAAACCATCCAACTATCAGGCATAAAACCAGACCCCAATGAATCAACCATGAATATTACTAATAATCTATACAAAACTGATTTAGTTTCTGGTGATAAACTTCCTGCAGTAGGTATAGATGATTGATTCTTATTAATGGAAGTCGTAGAAGATTCTAATAATGGAGTGCCCTCTGTATCAATGGTTTCAATCTCCGATGCTTGAGAATCTGTAGTTACTTGTTGATCATTATGACTATCATCATCGTAGATATCACCATGATTACCATCTTTTTCCGTTTCTTCAGATAAAGATATCATAATTATCACTTTGAAAACGCCAATCATTGCATAAATCAAGAAAATCATCTTGTAGCTTTGTAATTTGGTTGTGACCAACTCCGATGAATTTAAAAAATGAACCACTGTACCACACAATAAGGATCCAAGAGCAGTGCCTACACTTCCCATAAATCCATGAATAGCATAAATTTCAGGTCTCTTGTTATGAGGAGTTAAATGAGCAATAATAGCTTCCTCGATGGACTTAAAAGGTCCAACTTCATTACTTGAAGGAGAGATGACCCCAATAATAGCAAATAATAACAAGACGTGGAAATTTTCACTAAATGCAAATGCAATCCCACTAAACGTCATCATTAGAGCACCGTATATTAACACATTTCTTCGACCCCAAATGTCTGCATACCATGTTAAAATATATGAACATAAGACGTCTCCGATAAGAGTAAGAGACATAAATAAACCCATCTTATCCTCAGATAAGTGAATTTCATCCAAGAATAATGTAAGTACTTGGCTTGTCAACCCATAGGATAAAAGTCTTAGAAAGACAGATGCCCATAATAATTTGATATCCTTTGAGGCTTCTTTGGCCTCTCTTGTAATCTTCATTTAGTTTTTTGTTGAATATATCTTTACAATCTTTATATTGCTCTTGGATATAACGTGACCACGATAAAGGCGTTTATATACGCTTACATTTTATGGAGGGGTAGTTTAACTTGCAACTTCTCTTTATATGGTGTTTACTGATTAATTCTTGGACTGGCTCGTTGCTTTTTCAATACGGCATTTTTTGAACAGTTTTGGACAGGAATAGAGTATGACTAACACCGTACTAAAAAGGAAGAATACTGACAGTTTTAAAATGGATGCAGCTTATGCTATTTCGATTCTTATTTGACAATTACAGTGCTACAATTCTTATTTGACACTTAAATCATATATAATAAGCCACCAAGAGAGTTATTTGGAATTGATCTAATTGTGGCAGATGTTCTGGGTCTACGGAGAGAAAAATTAGTGGATAGAAATACGGTTAGCAAAAAAGAACAAATTTGAATTTTTGATAATGTCTGCATAAAGAATGTCTCTTTTTTATTTCGTTCTATGCTAACCAGATGAGGTACATGAAGGTGGTTTAAACTCAGTTATTTAGCCTTTGGAAAAATCAGAATATATACGGGTAAAAATAACAAAAAAATTTTGTTAGACTTTTTTATAATTTAAACACAGGTATTACTAGATAACTGAATCAAAGAACGTATCTTGAATATTATAATCATATTCCAAGAATTGTAATAAGAGATGACACAAATTATTTTTTCAGAGGTAATTTGTCGCCGGGTAACAATAGCTTTTTTCCCGGAAAAATCAAATTGCCAATTTCTAAGATGAGATTAGAAAGTGAAAAAAAAATACTGAAATTTAGTGAAAAAAAATATATCAAGTATATATTTATAAATTTACTTTTTTAAAGGTTTATGTAAACAGAAAGGTTTAAGCATAAGTTATCATTCTAGTTTTTCACTACACTAGAATTTTGATTAGAACTAAACTAAGATCAATAGGTTAAGTTTGTTGGTTAAGAATGACTGATTTACAAGATAGAGAGCCTTCCATCATTATTAATGGTAATTTAGAGCCAGAAGAAGATGATCAATATGTTCAAGAAACTGAAGAAATTATTCAAGAAGATGCTGGTGCCAATGAACAACAATTAGATGATTCCAAACCAAAGAAAAAGGTTGCATTTGCTGGTTTGGATGAAGAATCTGAAGCTGAAAGAAGAAAGAGAGAATTCGAAGAAGGTGGTGGTTTACCAGAACAACCAACTAACCCTGATTTTAGTAAGCTAAATCCTTTGTCTGCTGAAATTATCAATAGACAAGCTACCATCAACATTGGTACCATTGGTCATGTCGCCCACGGTAAATCCACTGTTGTCAGAGCTATCTCTGGTGTTCAAACCGTTCGTTTCAAAGATGAATTAGAACGTAATATTACTATTAAACTGGGTTATGCTAACGCAAAGATCTATAAATGTCAAGATCCATCTTGTCCAGAACCAGACTGTTATAGATCATTCAAATCAGACACTGAAATTAACCCTAAATGTCAAAGACCAGGTTGCCCAGGCCGTTATAAATTAGTTCGTCATGTTTCTTTTGTTGATTGTCCAGGTCACGATATTTTAATGAGTACTATGTTGTCTGGTGCTGCAGTTATGGATGCTGCACTACTGTTAATTGCTGGTAACGAATCTTGTCCGCAACCACAAACTTCTGAACATTTAGCAGCCATTGAAATTATGAAATTGAAACATGTCATTATTTTACAAAACAAAGTCGATTTAATGCGTGAAGAAAGTGCTTTAGAACATGAAAAATCTATTTTACAATTTATTAAAGGTACTATTGCCGACGGTGCTCCAATTATCCCAATTTCTGCTCAATTGAAATATAACATCGATGCTGTTAATGAATTTATAGTGAAAACTATTCCTGTACCTCCAAGAGATTTTATGGTTTCCCCACATTTAATTGTTATCCGTTCATTTGATGTTAACAAACCTGGTACTGAAATTGATGATTTGAAGGGTGGTGTTGCTGGTGGTTCTATT
The DNA here is from genome assembly GCF_000315915.1 of Henningerozyma blattae CBS 6284. Lineage (NCBI taxonomy): Eukaryota > Fungi > Ascomycota > Saccharomycetes > Saccharomycetales > Saccharomycetaceae > Henningerozyma > Henningerozyma blattae. The sequence goes on along the minus strand of NC_020194.1, from coordinate 48,035 downwards.
TTGAACGGTGTTTTTAAACTAGGTGACGAAATTGAAATTAGACCTGGAATTGTTACAAAAGATGACAAAGGTAAAATCCAATGTAAGCCAATTTTCTCAAATGTTGTTTCCTTATTTGCTGAACAAAATGATTTGAAATTTGCTGTTCCAGGTGGTTTGATTGGTGTTGGTACTAAAGTAGATCCAACTCTATGTAGAGCTGATCGTTTAGTTGGTCAAGTTGTTGGTGCTAAAGGCCATTTACCAAGTATCTTCACAGATATTGAAATTAACTACTTCTTATTGCGTCGTTTATTAGGTGTTAAGACTGATGGCCATAAACAGGCTAAGGTTAGAAAATTGGAAGTAGGCGAAGTCTTAATGGTTAATATCGGTTCTACTGCTACTGGTGCTCGTGTTGTTGCTGTTAAAGCTGATATGGCCAGATTACAATTAACTTCACCAGCTTGTACTGAAGTTAATGAAAAGATTGCTTTATCAAGACGTATTGAAAAACATTGGCGTTTAATTGGTTGGGCTACTATTAAGAAAGGTACCACTTTGGAACCTGTCTCTGTCTAACTTTAGTAAGCTTCACCAATCGGCTGTTGAAAAGTTTGTTAACTAATTAAGCTCTTTACCCTTAATCTAATATAATTAACATTATAATAAGCATATAATACTATACTACATAAATCTTTTAAAAAAACGTGAATAAGCAATTTTTTTTGAAGCAATATTGTGAAATATTTGTATTGCTGATAAAACACTCAGCAAAGCCGGATGACCAGATTACTGGGATGCATAATAGACAATATTTTATTGTATTACAATTTTTTTTCTATGTAACTAGAATAGTAAATAAATATATTTATATATTCGTAATAAGAAAAATAAAAAAAAAAAATCAGCATTTCATGAAAACATCATTTAATGTATGCAAGTGTAGTCATTTCTTAGATTTGAGGCTTCTTTATAAATGTCGGAATCTATAAATTTTTGTAATGAATCAATTTTCATCAAATGATAAGTATATTTACCAACAGAGTCTAACAATGGATATAGCCTCTTTAATATCATTAGAGTATTTGATAAATTATTATTTTCCGTCTTTATATGAATGCTACGATTTGTTGATGAAGCTAGATCAATGGTGTTATCTTCATCACTTAAGTTAAGCGGTTTAGGCCTTACATCTCTTTTAGGACAAAATTGTTTATTGAATTTGTTAGGTGACAATATTGTTTTTTCTTTTGGTGGTTCAGTAATATCTACTGAATTTATTGTTTTTTTTAAGTCAGCATCAATAGATTTGAAAATGTATAAATTACTCATGTCATTAGAAAGTGTTGCAGAGAGTGGAGATTTTGGATGCAATAATATACAAGTAATAGATTCTCTTAAAGTGTGACCGATGTTAATTTGGTAAGGCGCACCAATCATGATGAACAATGAGTACAGATGGTACCCCATCTCTAAGCATTGATTTGCTTGCTTACCTAATGCAGATTCAATAGTGGTAATAATATTATTACCTGATTGACCACCTCTTCCAACTTTTCTTTTCAATTTATTATTTTTGGAATCAATAATCTTCTTCAATAGAGCCATTTGTTTTAAAAATTTTCGAATTTCAATATAGGCATCTAAATTTTCCACACAAAATTCATTAGTTAAATGTCTTCTAAACAAATATCGCATTCCTGGATCTTTTAGTATACTTTTTAGGGATGGGTTTTTGTCAAATTTTTCTTTATTAGGAACGGCTGTTTTATCCATTAATAGATTAAAGGAAGTGTTATCATCAGAAAGCTTAACAGAACTGCAACTGCTGCTATCTGATGAATTAGTTCGAGAGTAGTTAACCTCAGATTGTGATAATATTGTATTTTCTGAAATATTTTTTATATTTACTTTATTTTTCCATTGAATAAGCTCTAATCCTTTTCTTGAAAAAGTACAATACTGTGAGCGACTAATTGTAAATCGTTTTTGTTCATTTATGTTGTTTCGAATAGGAACAATTAAACATTGTTCCAAAAACATGGTGACTATAGATGCCGCTTCTTTCGGGTAAATGATATCTGTACAATCCATTAACCATTGCCAGAGAGCTTTAGAGGTAAACGAATATTCTACAGTCGTAGATTTTGTATCATACTCAAAAACTTTCAAATGGCATATTCTCACACCATTATAAGAAATATAATATTGAATATGAGCATCTGAGTCAGGGTTAGTAAAAAAGCGATGTGCAAATGGAGAGATTCGTGATTCATTATTTAATAAAGAATCTGGTATTTCTTCAATCCAAGATTTCTCTAATTCTAGAGGCATTAAAGAATCTTCAAAATGAGAATCACCCTTAAAAACTATATTTTCAAAGGTGAATTTATCATTTGTGTATTCTAATAACTCTGCTAAAGTAGGTAGTTTTTCATTCACAACATTCGGAGACCAAATATGTGGCTCAGGTCCCATTATTCTTGCAAATAAAATATTAATTAAGTATTCACTATGAACTATTGCATCTGAAACCGAGTTTCTTTCAAAAATAAATAGTTTTGTAGAATTAAATTCGGATTTTAGTATAGACGGGATTTTCTTTAATCCAACGTCTCTAACATACTTTTGTAGAATACAGACACCTTTGGCTGTAGGTTGTAAAAGAACTTTATCTTTTGGCTCACTTCTTGTCCGATCTGCAGGCGTATGCAAAAGTTTGGCAGACATAAATATCTTGAGAAGATAATGAGCTAATTCTGGCTTAATTGAGTAAGAGACACTGATACATGTAGTGTTCATATCTACTTTTAGTTCCAATTTATTCATTTTCTCGAATGCCTGGGCTAGGCTGAATGAATAAGGATAAGTTTTAGAGAACCCCCCAAACAACTTCTTAGATTCTTGAGTTGTATCTTTCAGATCTAGACAAATCAATAATAAAGAATACACCGTTTTGATATCTTCTGCAAAAATTAGCCCATTAGATGAGCGGTTAAAACTCTTTGATGATAACTCATGCAACGTACCATTTGAAGCTTTTGTATTCATTCAAATAAGGGAATATCGAAATAAATTTATTAAGGGAAACTTAAAGGTTATTCTCTAACTATTTTACAAGTAAGGTAATCTATAGCAATTAGACTATCAGATGAAATATGAAATATGAAATATGAAAAAAAACTGAAATAGTCCTTTGTTAAGCTTATCAATAATGATAATTATTTTGGAGGTTGTCATATGCATATATATATGAAATCATATGCATAAGTAAATATGTATATGGTAACAACGAAGCCATTAGCAATTGAAGAAATTGGAACAAGTTCCTGTTGTAATGGGGAAAAAATGTACTGTTTGATGTATCATCGTCTTTTCGCATCTGTTTTTTTAACCTCAACAGTAGATCGTGTTTTAAAAACCTTTAACATGAAACATGCGGCGCGCTTTTTTTGGAATATAGGCAAAAATAGACTATATTCTTCTATAATATCACAATATTCAATTACATTGAAGAAAATAAAAAATCTAAATAAGATATTAAATATGCATTGTAATAATATGGATTATATGCTACATTAAGGAAATTAATGAGATTAATAAAAATCAGCTAGGTTGTTATCCCTTATATTATCTTGATCATCGTAGTCATGGACACCATTTTGAGCGCTTCTAGGTGAGTTTTCGCTTCTTCTATCTCTATGCAATTTATTCGTTGAAGATACTTGCCCATCCGCCCTTTTAGTGTATTTTGTGCTAGGAGCAGTAGTGCTATTATAATGATTAGTATGATGATTATTACTGCTATTTAAATCCACAGAATTTGTAGCCGATGAAGTATTGATGACCAAAGGTTTATCATTAGATTTTGTATTATAACGAGAGGCTTTAGAATTACCACTTACTTGTGATTCATTATGAGAGTGGTATCTCGAAGAGTTATCTTGAGAAGTACTATAGTACCTTGAGCTATTATTGTGCTGTTTAGATACATTAGTGCTAAATTCTAGAGTTTCAGTATTTGATTTGGGGTTGTGACTCTGATTAAATTCTGGTGAGTCGTAACGGATATTTTGGTTATACCTTGTTGCATCACCAATAGTATGCTTACCCAAGGTAAGTTTTGATGGATTTCTATGATTGCGATTCATTACAGAGGTATTTTCTATTGAATTTCTTCTCTTGCTATTCATATTCTGCGGAGTGGTATTGTGCTTCCTTGCAGCATTATTAAAATCATTGGTCTTATTGGTACCGCTATTATTGCTATTATAACGTGTAGAATTATAGTGTGTAGTACTTTCTTTATTAGAATACCTAGAGCCAGGTTGACCACCATAACGTTCTCTATTACCAACTAAAGATGCATTATTATAATTACTGTTAGTCATTTCACCGGTATTATAGCCACTGATATAATTGTTATTAATATAATTATTCATATATGGACTATTCTTATTGTAATTCTTATTATAGTAGTTAGTAGGTTGTGGACGATTATTGTGAGCTCTATTTGGGTTATTAGAATTATATCTATGATGATGCGTTTCTGCAGGCTGTGTTAGTAAATGATTTCCTGATTGTGCTAATGGAGAGGGATTGGGTCCACTATTCTTATAATCAGTTGGAATTTGGTTTGAAGGAGTTAATTTAGAACCAGGGCCTCTTGGAAGAGTTGTATCTTTTAGAATATTATTAGTTTTAGTAGCTGGAGTTGTTGACTGTATCTTAGAAATATTATTATTTTCTGTTTCAGTAATGTGCCCTTCTGGAGCAGTTGGTGCTCTTTGGGACATTTCTTGATGTAGTTCTTCTTTGTATCTTTTGATATCAGCTTCATGACTTTCTTCACAGGGTAAGGATAATTTAGAGCTAGGCAATGGAGCTTCTTGGAAAAACTTGTGATTTACAGCCGACATAGCTGTTAGTCTTTTATACGGATCTAGTCTTAATAACTGTTTTAAAAAATCGAGCCCTGCATCGGATAAATATTTACCAAATCTATCTTTAATAGTTCCAGGATAATTAGTCCTTGTTAACTCTGCGCCTGGCAGGTATTTAGCTAAAGGCCACTCGTCCTTAGTTGGAGTACCTACTAATTTAAATATTACATGTCCTTGATCAACATCAGTCTTCCCTTGCAGAATAGGTTTTTTCTCAAAGAATTCAGCAAACACGCATCCAACGCCCCACATATCTACAGCCGTGGTATAATATTTATCACCCAAAACTAATTCTGGTGCTCTGTACCACCTTGTTACAACCACAGACGTGTATTTAGCACCAGAGCCAGCTCCACCTGGGTATTTTAAATTTGGTGGAGAACCATAATAAACTCTTGATAAACCAAAGTCTGCAATTTTCAATATACCAGTATGGTCAATTAAAATATTTGCAGCTTTAATATCTCTATGCATATATTTCATACAGTGAATATAATTCATGCCCTCTAATAATTGTAGCATCATATTTTTTATATCACATATTTTTAAAGATATTCTTGGATTGTGTAGCACCCCTGATAGATCTGCAACCATGTAAGGTAAAATCATATAAAATGACTTCGGAAGATTTATTTGATTTTTAGAATTATAAGAGTTGTTATTAGAATTGCCATTATTATTTGATGGTGGAAAATCGTAAATCATTTCAATTAACTTAATAATATTCTTATGATCTAATCTTCTAAGAATTGTTATTTCACGCTGAGCTGTTATAGGGAATAAATCTTTTTCTAAATTAACCAATATTCTCTTTATGGCAACCTGTTTTTGAGTTTCTAGATGTACACCCTTATAAACTTCCCCAAAAGTACCTTGCCCAAGCTTTTTTTCTTCCCTATAATGTCCATTAAATCTAGTACAACCATATATCTTTTGTTCTGGTCTTTTCATTAAAGTTATGTAGCTTAATCCTGTCTTTTCATTTCTTATTACTGAGGCTGTTCTTTTAAGCTTCCCAATCTTGTATTTGGACTCTGACTCAGTTGGGCTCATTATTCACTCTTTTTCTGTATACTTTGTAAATCTTACCTTTTAATCTAATAGAACAATTTGAATAATACCCAACGTATTTCCAATGAATCTTACGTTGAAAGTAAATGTCACTTATATAAACCATATGTGTTATCATTTTTCAAAAATAGCCTCATCTTTCTTTATCTGGTTTTTCTACTTAATGAAGGAAAAAGTCCAAAAATCGTGGAAAGTGATAGCACACGTGATACCATCTAAATCATCTTAAAGAGCAAATTAAGATTAATAAGTTGAAGTATATACGTATTGGACACATTAGAGTGGATATGGTATGTAGTTTTGTTTTAAAAAACATTAAATATCAACAAATGAAGTAGTTTGGCATAATATGCAGAGATAAGTTAATGGTATTATTTTACAATTAGATTATAACCAAACAAAAATTAACAGTACGCGTAAAAATAAGTTGGCATTTATCAGTTCTATAATTGTGTCCATGGGTAATATATAGACGATCTTGGAACAATTTTTCGAAGTTCCTGAAGAGTAACTTGCATTTGATACAGTCTTAAATCGAATGGTGCCATTGTACCTTGAAATTGGTAGTTACTGGCGTAAAACACAGCGATGGCAGACTCCCTTAACCCCACATTACCCTTTTCCGCCATTAAATCTAATGATAATATTGATTCCCAAATATTTTTAATATCTTTTTTGCTCCATAACTTAATAGCATTATCAACTATTATTGAGTTCTTTGATTCTGAACTATTAGAGTGTACCATTGTAGGTATTCTAACATTTAAAGATTTAATCATTTCTTCATATTCAGCATAAGCAAAATTAAAATTTACACTCTCATCTTTAGTTTTCATGGCAGCACGAGCAGTTGATATTAAAATTGCCAGTTCTAAATCGGATAAGGAACGTACTTTTCCTGTTAAATCATTTGTACGCTGATTTGTTTCATATTCGATTATTTGATTACATGAGTGTAATTCACTAAGTAAATTTTCAAATGAAGGCGATGAATGTATAAAAGGAACCATTGAATATTTTAATCTATCCATGGATTTAAATGTTTCAAAATTAGTTTTAAGAATTTTTGATAATTGAGAATTATCATCTTGAATAATGTTTGTAATTGTTTCGTTCCATTGTGTAGTATATTGGCGGTCCTTAGCATTAGATTCCGAATCTGGGACAATTAATGATTCTTTTATAGTTTCTGAAAATTCTTTCAATGTTTTAATCTGGGGAATATTAATAATACGCTGAGAGAATCTACTTTTCACTCGTTTTTCTAAATAATCTAAGAAATTCAATTTTGTTGTACAACCAAAGATGCAAACTGGAATTCTAGCATGTTCAACCATATCAAATAAATTATATAGTAACGTTTGACGGACTGGTCCAGCAAAAGTATCTATTTCGTCAAAGATAAAGATGACTGTTATTTTGCTAGTATCTTTATTTTTTCTCTTATCACTAGGCCTTTCTGTATTGAAAGTTGCAGAGTCTAGTAAACGTAAAATCTTTTCAAATACTTCAGTTAATGACCCACTACTTATATCTACTGATTCTTTTTTGGAATTATTTCTAGAAGCATTAATTTTCCTTAGTTGCTGTTCAATTTGCGTGGCAATTCCATTTATAGCAGTTTGTTCTGAATGTACATAGCCATTTAATCTAATTGTGATATATTGATTATCATATTTTCTTGAAATTTTAGCAAGAGTATGTGATAGGAGAAAAGATTTATATCCGCCTCTTGGGCCAACCAAAATTGTTGAATGACTTTCTTTTTGAATAATGGCTAGTTTTAAGATTCGATCTACTTCAGATTCTGTTGCTTTTAAGTATGATGGAATAGTAATTTCATCTAGTTTTACTGTTTGATAGAGTTGACGTAATAGATGGTTCTTGAAAGATGTAAATTCTGGATCGGTTGGTAATTCTTTTAGAACTTCTGAGTTTGATTTTAATTGAAATTTTGGGCTACTATTAAATATCTTTATACGTTTTAATACATTGAGAGTTTCTTTATCATAATCATCATCATCATTAGCCTTGTGCTTGACAGTAGATCTTTTTGATGCAATAATATTTTTATGATCAGTTGTTTCCGAATTGAAGTTGGCTAATTGAGTTTTTCCATCGTCATGCTCACTGGATGCTCGTTTTACCGGTATTAATTTGATACCTCTTAAAACAGATATTTGATCGTGGTCTTCTTTTGCATCTTTAATAATATTTTCCGGAGAAACTTTTATTTTGGATTTTCTCACAGGATTAAATTCAGAATTAATACTATCCATGTTTTAATAGATAGTCAGGTTGCTACAGTTGGAATTGCTTATTTGTTACTTGTTAGCTGTAGATGGTATTTTTAATTTTGAATAACCTTATTCGTCTTAATTCAAGGTTTTATTGAATTTAGAATTTCGCGTGAGAAATTCGATAGTTTCAAATTCCAAATATTAAAAATGAAAAAACAAAACAGTAACACTGAAATTTAAAATTTATTCTTGTTATTAATTAATCAATAACATATTTTAACAATGAATAGTTATATTTTTTGAAGCTTATTAAAACAAAATACTTTACAAAGAAAATTTTATACAATACATAAATTAATAAAATAAAGAGAAAAAAAATACAAAAGAAAAACGAAATATGGTATTATTAATAAATTATAAAATGTCAAATGAAAATGAAATGTTTATTATATTTTTTTTTATTATTCTATTTAATTTTTTTTTCTTTCAATTTATTTTAGTTATTATTTTTTTAATGATTTTTTTAATTTTTTTTTTTTAAATAGTTTACTTCTTGCCAGCAACTTCCCAGCCCTCAGCACTATCATCGCTGGCGGTTAATTTTGCAGCTTTTCTTTCCAGTTTAGTAGTTTCATCAGTATTTTTGTTAGAAGTGTTAGCATTTTCTTCTTCTTCATCATCATCATCATCTTCGATGCTTAAAGCAGCAAATGAAGAGCTTTGAATCTTTGGTTGATCTGTAGTAGTCTTTTCTTCAGAAGTAGATTTTCTAGAATAAGAAGATTTACGGTCAGTAGACTTGACAGTAGAATTTCTAGCAGCAGCCCAGTCTAATTCTGGTTCTTGTTTCTTTGGTTTGAAATCTCTTCTTTCTCTGGAAGATTCGGTAAAATTGGAACCTCTAGCAGCACCCCAGTCCAAATTTGGTTCTTCTTTCTTTTCTCTTCTTTCTCTTGGTGCAGAAGATTCATTGAAATGAGAACCTCTAGCAGCACTCCAATCCAAGTTTGCTTCTTCTCTTCTTTCTCTTCTTGGGGTTGAGTCGCTGAAATTAGAACCTCTGGCAGCACTCCAATCCAAGTTTGGTTCTTCCCTTCTTTCTCTTCTTGGAGCAGAGTCATTAAAGTTGGAGCCTCTAGCAGCACTCCAATCTAAGTTTGGTTCTTCTCTTCTTTCTCTTCTTGGTGCAGAAGATTCATTGAAATGAGAGCCTCTAGCAGCACTCCAATCCAAGTTTGCTTCTTCTCTTCTTTCCCTTCTTGGTCCAGAATCGTTGAAGTTAGAACCTCTAGCGGCACCCCAGTCCAAATCAGATCTAATAGAAGTTTGACCTGTAGCAAAATTGGAACCTCTGGCAGCACCCCAGTCCAAATCAGATCTAGAAGAACCGAAATCCTTTCTTGGAGCTGCCACAGAAACATAGACAGTTCTTTCATTTAAACTAGAAGCATTGAAACTCAAGACTTTAACCAAATCTTCACGAGTCTTCAATGTGACAAAGGCCATACCTTTTAAACGAATAGGCTCTGTAAAAGTCTTTGGCAATTCCAATTCTACAACGGCACCTTGCTTTTGTAACCCATCTTCAATCCAGGCAGTCATCCCTTCCTCGGAGATATCCCAAGGAATATTGTTGACAATGGCTCTGAATGGAGGGTATTCTGGAATTGGATATTCGGTACGGTCTCTTCTTGAACCACCACCCATGTTTGGAGCACCATTCAAGGCTGGATCTAATCTAGACATCTTACTAGAAGAACCAAACCCACCAGTGTTACCAGAATAACCAGGTCTACGGTTGGAGGCTAACTGGTCCAATGGGATAGTATTAGCTTGGACATTTTCAATTGGGATGTTAATCTTGTCCAAATCCACATCTTCTTCAGCCCAAGATGAACCGAATGTATCATCATTCAGGAATGAATTCAAATCCATCTTGGTAGTAGTTTTCTTCTTTGGAGGAACCATCTTGACTATATTGAAACTTGAATTTTACTAGTGCACAATTTGCTTTGTTATTGTGAATGATAGGCTGAAAACCGATAACACAAAAAAGAAGAGAAAGATATATATATATATATATATATTATAACAGTAATAACACTAAAAATAATAATAATAATAAAAATTACAAAGAAATACATACTATACAAAATATTTACCTATAAATATATATATATATAATATACAACTATCTCTTTTTCTCTTTTCTTGAATCTTTACATATATGTTTAATAATATAATACTAGCGAAAGCTAAGATGAGAAACCATATAATGCTTGAAAAAAATAAGCTCATCTTGGAAAATTTTTCAAAAAAATTCACCAGCTGTGGAATTCCGGGTAACTTTCCTTATTTGGAACTAGGGTTACTAATTCTAACCCTTTACAATAAGTTACACAAACCCTACATTTTGTGACAACCCTCTCGAGGAATCGTTACCATTTTTGGTGAAAATCCCTGGCCTGAGAAATCCCCGAACAGAGCGTCCATCCGAATTCTCACACCATCTGCAATCAGATTCCGCGGACTGCAATTGATGCTCCATGCGGATTCTGGGGAAACTGGAAAGTTTTCTGACAAAGAGCCTTCATGATATTAAGGACAATCTGCTTTTCAAAATGAATAATGACTAGACAATACTTTAATCAATAATCCATCTTTGCATTTCAATAAATTGTACTAGAATTTTAACACTAGAATAATATAAAAATACCCATACACATAACTATACCCGCTCCGTTCCACCCCACATTCCCACATTATGCTGTCTATATCCCTCTTCTATCGAATATCTTATATTCTAATTTGCTCGTTTGTCTGCGTTGCTATTGCTAATCTCTACTGTTGGTACAAGTTTAATATTCATGTAGAGTTCATCAACCTTCTCAACCCTTGTAACTTGACTATCTGTGGGTTGAATGTCAGAGACAAGGTACAAATAGATCTCATACAAATAAATATTTTCAAAAAGCGATTCATTTTTACTGGAGTTACCTTAAAAGATGTAGCATTGAAAAATAAGGACAAGGAAGCTAAAGGTAAGGATGGCAAGGATATTATTGCTGCTGACACTACCAACACTACTAGACCTACAAGTGAAATATCTCAATTGCCTGCTTGGCTAGTGCCTTACCTCCCTAAAATACTTCGATATCTCAACGACTTTATCTTTCTCATCAATGATATTAATATACCCCTGGATAGTGTTTCAAAGGCAAACTGTGGAAAATCTCATTGTTTGTATTCATCTATTATATCGGGAATCATTTCTCCGTTGTATAAGAGGCAAAGGACGGAACTTCCTTCCCAAAATAGTAATTCTGTCCTGGGCGGTAAAATGTTGAAAATGCAGCTGTTAAGGGTATTTTTCAATTGGCAAAAAGTTTTACGTGGTGGGCTTACTACTAGTCATGATGGTAAAGTTTTAATTGATATCTTGGGTAGAAATCTGTTCTTGGATCAAGATTTATTATTAAACGATTTCATATTTTCTACTTCCAGTTTATTAAATTTAGATAACTCAGATATCTTCAAGAATTTCATAATAGAGTTGAAGTTGGGGAATGTAGAATTACCCTTGAGTTTGATATTGAAAAATAATTCTAATGCTTTAAATATTAATGAAAATTTAACTACTGATGGCCATGGAAAATTTTCTCAGGAATCGTATCATAATTTGAAAAAGAATCCTTTACTTGCACCAAATGGTATCCATGAATTTTTCACAGAAGAAGAGATTATTAATGGCGTTCAAAATTTCAAATTAAAATTAATAGAGTTTTCCAAATCTTTAAGATTAATTGATCAAGTACGTTTTACTATGGATAAATTTATAATCAAAGATATTTTAATTACAAAGATTAAAGATTTATCGAATCTAAACAATTTTTTAACTTATCAAATAATGGCAAGTGATATTAATTTGAATATCAGAATATTCGAAAGTGAAATGCCCGGTTTTAATCTATATTATAAAACAAATGATCATCCTTATCAATTAAATTGTAATATTTCAAGGTTCAACTTTTGTTTGGTTACTTTAAGGAAGATGGATAAAACAATTAAGAATTTACAAAAAAATTTATTAAAAATTTTTGAAATCCCGAATATTTTTTTATTTGGACATACTAATTTATTATCTTCCAAATTTTGTGCTTATACGAAAGGTTCCTTCAATAATGCCATATGTAATCTCAAATTCCAAATTTCATCTCCAGTTTTTGATATTAATCTTTTGAATTATTCATTTTACAAATCATTTTGTCAAAATTTAAAGATGTTTAATTCTATCTTTATTGACCCAAATTCAATTGATAATGAAAAAATTCAAAATAAAAATTTATTGAATTTGAAAATTATTTTTTTTTCCATCTTTAAATGTATGTTACCTTTAATTAATTTAGAATTCTCAATTAAAGATCCAAAATTTATGGTAACAGATGATAATTTAATTAATGATTACAATAAAGATATTGATGATAAAGTTGAAAAAAATATGATTATCATTAAATTTTCAGAATTAATATTTCAATATAATTCCAAAAGGTTTGTTAAAAAAAATAATTTTGATCCATCATCAAAGGAACAAATTCATTATTATATTCAAAATAATTTCAACTTATTAAATTTCAAGATTCAACATAGAATCTTTAATATGGAAAAAAATACAAGTACAAGAACAAATATTTTACAATTGAATAATATATCTTTAACTCAATTGATAAATATTAAGCCAAATGTTTTAATGAAATTAGATGGTAATTTAAATACTATTGATATAGATTTATCTGAGTTGAAAACAATGGTAACTTTAAGTAGAATGATTGAAAAAATCGATAAAGAATTATTAAATTTAGATCAAATTTATTTTAAAGATTTATATGAATCCTTTGCAAATAAATTACAAAATAATTCAAAAAATAATTCAATAAATGATAGCTCTTTAGATAAAGATATATCTATAACCGATAGTAAAATGATTTTAAAAGATTTGATTTTCGATTCATTACCCTCATATTTCGATTATGTTAAACTGTCTCTTAATAATATTACTTTGACTCTTGGTGCAAGATCTGTATTTATGCCCAATGAAATTTTCCAAAATTTATCTTCTCAAAGTCCAAAAGATTTAGTTAATGGCAAATTAAGAAAATATCATAATAAAATTAATTCTCTTCAAATATCGTTAACTGGTGATTATACTCAAATTTATAATAAAATAGATACGGAACAACCCAAAATGGTCAAAATTGATAATTCAAATGATACCCAGCTTTCTTCCACCACCTCTTCTATTAATTCTTTAGATAACATTTCTTCAAGTGAATCTACGAAGATAAATCACCTATGGCTATTAAATATTTTAATTGATAATATTATTTCAAGTGTAATATATGAGCCAACTAAGATTTCTTCTTCGGACCAATTAGAATTTAAAACTATATCTAAAATTCAGGTCTTATCAATTAGAATATTTCCAGATATGGATGAATTTTTAACCTCTGATAATAATAGAAATAAAATAATCGTTCAAATAGATAATAAAAAAATTGATGCAGTCTTTTGCTTAGTTAATGCATTTTTAATTATTTCAGGAATTCATACTTTAAACCAAATTTTTGGCTCAATTAATAAATCTACAAAATATGAGCCTTGGGCAAAGACTTATTTAAAAACTTTAAAAGCAAATAAAAAGAAAAAACGCGCAATTTTAAGCTTAATTGATTGGAATGAATTTAAATCTATGGTAGAAATTAGATGTTGTTTTGATATCTTAAGTCAAATATTCTCTATGCCCAATGGATTAAAGACAAAATTTGAAACTATGCAAACGTTTATTAATATTAAGAATTTATCCGAAATAAGTATTTCTGGTGAGTATTTCAGACTATTAACTGAATCACCTACTGTACCAAATTCTTGGGCAAGAATGTTAACTATTTGTAGATACTCTATTAAAGTTGATAAAGAAATGTTGAAAGATCAAATTGCAAACGATTTTAAAAATTATGAAGATATTTTACCTTCTGTTATAATGGAAAATGAATCGTGGCATTTCTCAATACCTTATAAATTTGAAATGTATCAATTATTTGATAATATTACTACAATTGTAAAATCTTTTAAACAAATGTTGTATTCTTTTAAGACTTCGAACAATAATTTAGTCATTTTTCCAACTGTTGTAAAGACCCCATCACTACCAAAAATAAAATTAAAATCGCAAAAAGGTATATTAAGCTTTGATGATGATCCTTTTGAAGCTCAATTAAGCATGATTTTCCAAATCGGTTTAGAAGAGCAACGTTCGAGATTAGCAAAAATTGCAGAATTTAATTTAGCTTCTACACCAAAGAAGAAAGGTAATCAAGAAATTCAGAAGTGTACAAAACCTGTAGATGTCTTTAACAAACTGTGTTGTTTTAGTAAGATGTTTAAAATCAATCATATATCAAATGGATTCACTAAAAACGGTCTTCATAGTAATAAGAGATATGGATCTGCAAAAAGAAAATCGAGAATGGAGAAAAATACAAATAATATTTCTAATGAAAATAAATTACGCAATGATGAGGATCTGGATTATATATCTGAAGAAAATGAAAAAAATTTTATGATATTGTTAGAAAATCTTTCCACTTCCTGGATTAAAAGAATTCAAAGTTATAAGCATAAGGAAAAGGAGCAATTCTTTACTAATTTTCCATATCTTTGGGGTAACATTGATTACTCTAAAATTCCTGACGACCTGAATAAAAAAGTTTTGGATTTCATTACAAGCCCGTTTTTATCAACTTTAATAATTGATTCGATTAATATAGATATATTTAAACCAAAATGTGGTATCAAAAATATTCCCACTTTTATCCATGACGTTGGTAAGGGTGTTCCAAAAGAAACTGAATACTCAATTATGTTTCCAATACATTTGGATGCAAAATTTAGTGAAATTAGATGGCATTTAAAGGATTATCCATTACCCTTTATATATATTCCACCTTTAACTTCAACTCAATATGAATTAAATGAATCAATAAGAATTTATGGGGATTTCATAGTGGCAGAAGATATGATTAAATCAGATCATGAAATCAGAACAGTTTTTGTACCACTAGTACCATCAATTATTGTAGAAAATCAAGATAACTATTATTCATTATTAGTTCCAAGGACAATTACTAGCGTAAAAATATTCACTGACTTAAAATTTGATATCCATTCAAAAGCAACAACGACAGTTACATGGTGCGATTCTTACTCACCAGCCATTCAACAAACAATGCAAACTGTAGACCATTTCTCAAAACCTCCCTTGGATCCATCAAAGAAAACAGGCTTCTGGGATAAAATTAGATATATGTTCCATGCAAGGGTAAAGGTATCTTGGCTAAACCAAGGTAAATTTAATGTGAATTTAAAAGGTTCTAAAAGCCCTTATAAATTAGGTGGTAAGGATGCTGGTTTTATCTTAGGGTTTGCCGGGGATGTGGTTCTAAACTGCAATATGGATAATGATCCAAAAAAGTTCTTATCATGCTCCGCTGATACAGTTCATTTCAGTATACCTAATCATTTTGCTAGACCCTTATTGATTTGGTCAAAGCCAAGTTCAGAAGCTATATTTATTCCAAATAAAGATGATACCAATTTACAGCATTGTGCATCGTATTATTACTTCTTAGAACCAGAAACGAATAAATCTTTAAGGGCAGACATGGCCAAAATGGAAAAGGAATTTATTGAAAAGACAGGTATTAAACTTTCGGGTGGTATGACATTAAGTATTGGTTTTATTTTCGAAAGAACGAATTCTAAAGGTGATAGAACTTTTGATTTTAAACCCCATTATGAAACAAGATTATCTAATCCAATATATATTGAAGATATATCTAAGCATGACTCATATGCTGGTTTTAGAAGTGATTTTATTCATATGTCCTTTACTTTGTTATCAAACTCAGATACGGCATATAATGCTATGCAATTAACACCAAGTGGTGTTCAAACATTTTTAGAATGGTGGCAATCCTTTTCAGGGAATACCAACGCCCGCAGAGGCCCCATTTGGAATACTGACACATTGGCTCCTAAGTTTGGAGTATCCCTTACAACTATGTCTTATCATGCAGATGTCTCACCATTCTTTATATCTAATATTCAAAGTAATGTTGACACGGATTCTATCTTGAAAAGAAACTACTTAGAAGTTACTGAATTTGCAGGGGTAAAAGCAAAAGTTGCAAGATTTGTTATGGACTTGCATCAAAGAAAAGAAGCTGTTACTACTTATAACAAAGAATTAGATCAAAGGAAGACATACTTGCAATTAAAATTTTTAGAAGGTGATTTCAGCATGTTTGGTATTGATGTTAGGTGTCTTATGGCCAAGTTTAATAAGGTTAAGTATATGGAAGAAATTGGGGAAGGTAAATTTGATATATTTGATAATGATATGTCTTGGTATGATCCTACAGATTTCAATGAGGCGTATTTTATCAACGTTGAAAATTATGTACCACATGTTTATATTAGCCCATTACTTTATTCTCCACAATTTTTGTATCAAAAGCGCGCTAGTTATGGGGATGACTTCCAAAGAAATCCTAAGACTTTTGAAAAAATTAAACCTTTTAGAAACGACATATCTCATGATTGTACCTTGGGGTCACAATTAAGTTCTGGTAAGTGTTTAATTAGAAGTAGACTAGCAACTTTGCAAGCATCTGAAGAAGAAGTTAGAGAAGCCATTAAAAAGAATAAAAGTAGTGCTTCGAAGAAATTGCTAAAGGATACAATTGAAGCCGTGAAAAATGTTAATTTGTTATGTGATGATATGGACACATTGTCTAAACAAATAGCTAGTCCTGAATCAGAATATAAATACAATTATCCAATCATCAAATCTTTGTATAAACCAAAAAATGTTAAAGATGGTTTTCAAAATAGATTCTTATTGATGAACATGTTATTGAAATGTAACATAATGAATAGAGACATTCTATACAAGTATTTGAACTATTTTTCTTTACGAAAGGATTTCTATGCTTTTGAAATGCAAAAATCGTTGAGGATTTTTGATGAGATGTTAGAAAAGATAGAAGGATCATTTAAGGACTCGTCTGGACCTAAGTTTGAACAAAAAAAATCTAAGTGTGATTGGGCGTATGAATCAAGTTCTGGAAATACAACGTCTACTGCTTTATTGGAGATTTTCAAAAACGGTATGACTGAAATCTTATGTGGTTGCTCCCATGCCTTCTATTCAGATATGATCGTTGAACTTATTGCCCCTCAAGTCCAATTTATGACTGATATAAAACAAGATAATTGTGTCATTGTTGCTGCTCCAGTTATAAAATTAAAAGCTGTGTCATTTGATTCACGGAGCGAACGAGATGTTACGAACGAAAATGTTATTCTTACTAGGTATGGTTTATATATGGAAGGGGGTAACGTATTTGTTTTCCATAAAGATGAATATCGCAATTTTTTCAGATTATTCTTTGATGATAATCCCTATGGACATAGTAAGAATCAAAAATGGCCACCTTGGTTAGGACTTGAAATCTGTCTGGAGCCTACCCCATTAGAGTCTGAAGCCATGGTAAAAAAACTTTCAATTGTTTTTTTCTTCGATAAGGTTCCACAGGTAGCTACAATCTTGGGCTCTTCAAAACACCTATTGAGAGATAGAATTAGAGGATTTTTACCTGATGTCACTATTACTTCTGATTCAAGGAGTTATATATCAGCATATGATGTGTTTAAGAAACTAATTGTATATTCTGATAGTGAAAATAATGAATTGAACAAAAAAATTGAAAAATTGAAAATTGGTTACGATACAAGCGATTTTACTCAAATGCATTGGACAGCAAATCAACTAAGTTCAAATGTTAAATTGCTAAGAATGCTACAACACGAATTACTGTTTAAGCAGTCTTTGTTAGATGACGCTGGTAAAGTGGATTTAGTTAATATGCATAATGAAAGATTGCTCCAGATGCTAAGGCTTTATATGCTTATGAAAATTTTCAGTGATAGATGTAAAGCCAGAGATGACTTACAACATTTCACAATATGGGATATTAAAGTTAAAAAAATTAACTTACATATGTTAAACAGGGACGGTAGTGCATTTATCAATGCCTTCGTTGATAAGATTGGTTTGGAAAGAACTTCTCATGCATCAGGTGCCAACCAAAATTCTTTGGATATCAAAGATATTGCAATCTATGATGCTGAAAAGAACGTTATTTATCACGAAATTTTACAGAAGTATGAATCCAAGATTGATATACTTAGAAGAAGGAATAATAAACCATCAATAGAGAAGCCGTTGGTGTCTATAACATGGTCACTTGGTAAGCCTGTTGGTGGTATAACATTTGTTCAGCACGCTGAAACATTTATAACTGGCATAGATCTTCATATTGAAGAGGAAAGAATTCGTAAAATCATATCTTGGCTTTATCCAGATGAGATGAATTCTTTGAATAATGATGATGATACCACTGAAACAATTATTTCAAATAGCAAAATATCTAAGTTAGATATAATAGATGAAGAACCTTCAGTTTCTACAGAGTTAAATGAAGAATTGAATGAAATAATTGAGCGTTCTGCTACATATCTGATTGTTAATAAGATGACTTTGAACGGATTTAAACTGTGCATCAGTTACAGAGGTAAAGGTACTATGAGGTTAGCGAACGTGTCAAACTTTATTTTCAAGTTCCCTGCCTTACACTACTCTAACCAAGTTCTTATGTTGTTAGAAATATTTCAACATTTGAAAAAGACAGTTATTAAGGCCATAGTTCATCAATCTGGTAAACTGATCGGGACAAAATTAACTAAATCTGGTAGTTCCCATGCAAGACTTACTTCACCCTTGAGGATTCTTTCCAAAGATCCAGAGAAAGATTCTAGTACTAAGCCGGACCCTAAGGCACAAGCAGAGGTTGCTTAAATTTTCTTACAATTACTATATACCCTTAAAGTACCCACAATGGTTATATTTACTCAAATAGCATGTACTTGAAAATACCTTTAATTGTATTATGCCCGCCTGAACTATTTGCTCATATATATTTTTTATTTATCATATATTTGGTATTACTAATTGCTTACACTAATGTGACGCCAGTTCATTTTTAGTTACCCGCACATCATGATTTTGTGAAATCTATGCTTCTTCTGGAATTTCGGAAACCGCGTTTGAAAATTTCCCAAAGGACAAGCAAGATCGAGAAGAAATTATACCAGGGATGACTTTGAGAAAGTGATAGAATTGCAGATTTGGAAGTAATTTTAGGGTGTTTTGAGGTTGCGAAAGGCTAGCACGAGATTCGATTTTTCTAGGATTAATTCTATCATTAATAGAAGCCTTTTAATTAGTCCTTATATTACCTTTTTATCGATTATAGTTTTCAAAGTTTTATTGTGATCTTGAAAAGTGTCAAATTAGCTACTTGGCAAGTGTTATAATTTAAGAAAACTACCAAGAATCTGATAATTTAGAAAAATCTAGATTAAGTGACAGTATATTATTTGTCAACTTAAATTAAAGAGTCATTAAGAAGCTTAAGCACAGTAATTAGTTATATCATCAAGATTAAGATCTAATTGAACCTTTTAGTTTTGCTTAATAAATAACTCTTCCAACGAAAAAAGAGCAACGTACTGTTAATAAAGAGGCTTGTTAGTTACTCTAGTGCATTAACACAATTTAATATTCTATCAAAAATAAATATAATGTCACAACAAGCAGGTGCCAGTATTAGAAGGAAATTAGTCATTGTCGGGGACGGTGCATGTGGTAAAACATGTCTATTGATTGTTTTTTCTAAAGGTCAATTTCCAGAAGTTTATGTTCCAACAGTGTTTGAAAATTACGTGGCTGATGTCGAAGTCGATGGACGTCGTGTGGAATTAGCGTTATGGGATACTGCTGGTCAAGAAGATTACGATAGATTAAGACCTTTATCCTACCCTGATTCTAATGTTGTGTTAATATGTTTTTCTATTGATATTCCAGATTCATTAGAAAATGTTCAAGAAAAATGGATAGCTGAAGTTTTACATTTCTGTCAAGGCGTACCAATTATTTTGGTTGGCTGCAAAGTTGATTTAAGAAACGATAACCAAGTTCTTGCTGCCTTGCAAGAGCAAGGTCAACAACCAGTAACTACAGCAGAAGGTCAAGAAGTAGCTGATCAAATTGGTGCTACCGGATATTTTGAATGTTCTGCTAAAACTGGTTATGGTGTTAGAGAGGTTTTTGAAGCTGCTACTCAAGCATCTTTGTTAGGTAAGCAAAAGGCAACTGGTAAATCAAAGGACAAGAAAACCAAAAAAAATGGTGAAAAGAAAAAGATGAAGAAGTGTGTTCTATTATAATAAAATTTCTTATGTGACCATTAATATTTCTCTTTCATTCCGCCAACCGCTTCTTTTTTGTTAAACGAGACTTAACTTTGTAATCCTTATTTTTGTTTCCTCTAATAAATATATATACATCGATGCATTATTAATTGTTTTTCCTTCACATGATTGATACTTTTTTTCATCATTTAAAATATTGTTAGTTTGACAAATCCTGATATTTTTTTGAAATCGCTATTTTACTCCCATTTTCTTTCTTTATTTTTTATTCTGTTTCTATTTTTTATATTATCCTAATACTTTTATTTACATTATCCCATTTCACTACTACTATTATAACTATTGTCCCGCGATATTATTTTTTACAATCTACCTTTCTATCTTTATTCTAGGTCCAACTACTTATTTTTTCTTTATCTCTGTCTGATTGCTACTACTACTACTACTACTACTACTGCTACTACTACTACTACTACTACTACTACTAAAACTATTATTATTACTATTATTATTACTATTATTATTACTATTATTACTTTTATTATTATATTTCAAATTATTATTATATTTCAAATTATTTTCAGACTCTCCTCTTCGAAAAATCTTTCAATCCTATAATTATTACTTATTTTATATTGAAAGATTTATTAATAAATAACTTTAGATACTTTAGATTCTTTAAATAATATACTCTTCAAGATTTAAAAATTTTTCCGTCAACAGATGTTATCTTAAAGACACATTGTTATATTGTCTATGTTATTTTTAACTGTAAATATTTCAACTACAATTTACTGGCACACGTAACATTATGTCGAAAAATTTCGGCTCCGGAATATTATAAAATCCATGTTAATATAAATTCAAACGAATATATTATGATATTGTATTTTTTTACGAGAGGTATACTTTATAAGCAACTTATTGAAAATATACTACAATATTCAACCTGTTAATTCAAACATATTGATACTTTAAAATAAAAATGTCGAATGAAAATATAGCACTTAAACAAAATTTAACTGCTTTACAGGAAGATTTAACCAACACTGAACAACAAGTTGCTTCCATTGTTGATTCATTTATTGAATTGGGTGTTTCCGTTTATGATTTTCCTGGAACTAAAGAAGCAGCTCAAGGGATGGTAACAAATTTAAAACGAAATGTTGATAGACTATTAAAATTAAATCAAATTAGTAATGATCCTGAATCTCAGCTACAGAATATAAACATCCCGTTAGAAGTTGTCCAATACATTGAAGATGGTAGAAATCCTGATATTTATACAAGAGAATTTGTAGAAGCAATCCGTCGATCTAATCAATATCAAAGGGCAAAAATGCATGGATTACAACAATTAAGAGACTCACTAGCAGAAAAAATTATCGAAGAATTTCCGGATTTGGATCCAAGTGTTCAAGATATCATAAAGAGAACAACTCCATCCAGTTAAGTTGAACTACTTCCACAAATATCTGTTTTATCTTAGATAAATCCAAATCTATTGATACATTAATGCAAGTGATAGCTTGTATAGTTCAAGTTCTTCATTTGTATTTATCAGATAATTCATAAATAATTGATTATCAATCGGTACAATTCTGCAATGAAAATATATATGAATTGAATAAAAAGCTATTCACCGCTTGATCAAACTTTATTTATGTTAAGTCAATTGCCGGAACTTATACTTTTGATCAATTATTTGATAATATTTATCAGAAAAGACTCAATTTGGTAGATAAAATTAGTATATCGAATTTATGCTATAGAAACAGGCTATCTTTATCATTATTCCGCCACTATCTAATTAATTCTAAGAATACTAGCTCTGGTTCTTCCTATTAGAGTGTAGGTATGCAAGTAATAATTTGCTAATTTTAATTAGAAATTTCCTATTTGATATATGTATCTCTATCAACATTATGATATTCTTGATTTAAGAATATATTACAGTTTTGATCAACTCAATATATGCTACCAGTCTTGCTATCTAATTATCGTTCAGAATTGCCTTACGAGGGGATGCTTCAGCATTTTTTATACGCAGACTAGGTTAGAACAAGCAAGCTCACCTATATATAAACAGCAGTATATCGAATGTAATCTATATTAGCTGTATCAAATATATATATAAGAAAAAGGAAATAGAAAGATAATTTTTTATTATTATTTATTACTGTCTTGAAGAAATTATTGTTTTTTACTAGGGTCTAATATATATAATTATTACTAGCCGGATAAACTTGTATGAGCTAAATATATCTCCACTAGCTAAATAAAAGATTTCATCTTACTCTTTTGATAAAGTTGCTGCTTGTAAGATATTTGATTTAGTACGTCCGAGATTAATATGGGGAAGAGCATATGAATAAACAAATCGAAGAGCCTTGGTTGGGTGTAAGCATGTTGTAGCACATATATTAAATATTAAACTTCTTTAATAGTGATAAATTGCTAAAGTAATTGTCTTTTTGGTAAGCCCTCTTTTAAGACGGTATTCTCTATTAATTGTAATACTAATTAGTAGCAATGGGACATGGCAAATATCTGTACACTCTTAGTTACTTAATAATTCCACACTCTTGTGTTCCTATAATTCAAGAGCTTTCCTAAGATATCTAGCACATGGTCGTACTATTTTGTTATTGTGAAGGCATTCTACACATTAAAGTTATTTTTCACAAATAAAAGAGGCATTTTCAGTTTGGTTAATATGGACTTAAAGAATACTTTGAAATTTGCTATTGGTCCTGTATGATACATTGGTTTAATAACTAATTGTCAACGCATAATGGCTAAAATCAGTTTTTTTTTGATGTTTATTACTTAAGTTACAAAATCAAAATATGTAATTGGTTCCTGGATAGTTATATAGAAGTCACTGGATGATACATTGCCAAACTATCAATTATAAATAGACGTCTTGTTTTTTAAAATAGTGCTTTTAGGGTATGTGATAGTTTAAATATTCAATACGAAAATGTCCATCGTAAAATGTTCTTCGAAAAATTCATTGCGAGCCGAATTTCTCCGAAGTCTTTTGAAGGAATTGAAAATAATAAATACTTGACTACCAGAACCTTGAAAAAAGTACACAATGGAGAAGATTTTGCATTACAGTTTGTTTCTCATTGAAGCATACAAATAAGATCATTATTCTTATTATCGCATATCTACATATATACAACACTTGACCATGAAACCCGTCGTATCAGTATGTCGTAATCCCTTTCTGTTTCCTGGTGCTCACTGCACTTGCTTTTTCATTACCAAACATGAGCAATTTTACTAACTTTTTTAATCCTCTCACAATTATATGTATTGGTTTTTACCATTTTTAGACTGGAAATGCTTGGTTCTGCACTGTACTATCTGCTTTTGGTGTAGTGATTTTGTCTGTTATTGGTCATCTTTTCAGCATAAGTCATGAATCTATGGTTGGTTCTATTAATGATCCAGAGGATGGTCCAGCAGTGGCACATACAGTTTATCTTGCTGCCTTGGTTTATTTAATGTTTTTCATTTTCTGTGGGTTCCAAGTTTATTTAACCAGAAGAAAGCCTTCTATTGAATTGCGTTAGTAAAATGAACATATAGTAAAGATAATAGATCTTTCAATTCCAATTACAACGCAATAGTTTTGCAATTTAATATGATAGACCGCACAATATTACAATACAAAATAAATAGATGGGCATATGCTACCACTGTTAATATCACTACTTCTAATAATAGTCCTATATATTAATGCTGGTTTATTTGTTTTTTTTTGATTACACGGTCTCTATTCTGCCTTCTAAGAACTAATAACATCTTTATTAACTACTGCTTTGAACTTTTTTCATCCTTATCTTCTATTGTATGCTTTTTCTTCATTTCTTTAAAGAATTTATTTATCCTTTCTCATTTATATATATACATAAGTACTTTATTAAAATAAATATATGTATTATGATTTATGTCCTCCTTGTGACAACCAAGTCAAGCATATTCATTGCAAATATGTGAGCTATTTCTAGCCTCTTTGTTACATAACAATTTTTTTGAACGTAATGTAATTTTCTTATTTTTAACGCTTATATTTTTACTCTTTTAATTCCACAAAATTTCATTTTTTCAGTTTTCCCGCAATGTCAAATATGGCCAAAAGAAAATAGATTTTGGGGGGAAAACTCTGATTAAATATTTTACAACAAAAGATTAATACAGCATGTCTTCTTTGAAGATTTTAAAGTAACACTAGGACAATATTGATCATCCTACTCATCTCCTTCGAGTCTTTTGATGTTACTGTAGTTTTTTGTTTACGTTTTCCTGATAAAAATAAACTTCAATTTTATTAGCCAAAAATAAAAAAGCATATAATTCATTGTTCCTTTTTCGTTGAAATTTTTATTTTATATTATATATTACGAGTATTTTATTCATGTCAGTTCGTAATAATAATCGTAACTACTCGAGACCTTTATATCGTGAGAATGAAGAATTGGATGATTTTTGAATAGAGTTGAAGATTTAGATGAACGGAGAGGTTATGTTGAAAAATATGATAATAAAATCGATAATAGAGCTCCACCTCCTGTATCTGATAAACCAAAAAAATTAAGCTCCTCTTTTTCTATGCAAAGCTTAGCAAGAGCTAAAGATATTCTAGATGGCACCTATAAGTCTGGTAGCAGAAGAGATAAAAGGTTTTCTAGCAAGGATTTGGACTATCCAGAGGAAGAAGATAAAGACGAAGAATATCAATCACATTCAAACATCAATGGAGATAATTATAATGATCTAAGTTATAGATCGGCTTATAATTATGAAAAATCTTTTTCTCCACAGAGAAAATCTGAAAATATAAGACCATCTCAAGAGTTTACCGATACTAAGATGAATGATCATGATAAGAAAAAATATATAATCTCCGAAGAAGATTATATATTATTACAAAAACTTAAAAAGCAAAATCCTGATGCATTTACTGACAATGATTTTAGTGTTGAAACTTATCACAAAGATACTTTAGCCGATCAAAGAAAATTATACCCAAGCAGGGGTCAACCAAGAAAAATATATGAATCTGATATAGATATGCATCATCATCGTAACTATTCGAGACATACTACCAATAGTACCGAATTAATTAATAGATCTAATGAATATAAAGGAAATAACAAGGATGAAAATGATCGTGCAAGCACACCTACTCTACCAAGACGAAGCTATAAGGTTGATTCGCATGCATGTTTAAATAATAGAAGAAGAAATAAATCGATCTCAGAGTTTGAAGGAGAGTCAAGAAATAAGGATGTAGAAAGAGAACAAGTTAATAAAAAAGACAACATACTATCTGAAAGAGATCATAATCATCATTTCTTTCAATTTTCTGACTTAAAAATTAAAAATAGAGAAAAAATCAATTATGAGAAATTAGAAAATATGATCCGAATTACAGATGAAAGATCTCGTTCTCCAATTGTTCTTTCAAATAATGAGCAAGATTCTGATTCTGATTCCAACTATATATCAGACACAGATTCAAACTCTAACTTGGATTTGGATTCTGATTCAAATAAAGGTAAAAAAATTCCACCTCCTTTACCTAAAAAAGCGTCCAGAGTTGTATCAAATGATATGAAAAGTGCATTGGATAATAGAAACATGGATCCACTTCAATCAGAGGCTAAGATAAAACCAGAAGTACCACCTAAGCACAGATCTAGCTCCAAAATCTCCAATACTGAACCAATCTCCCTATTAAATTCTAAAAAAGTACCGCCCCCTGTTGTGAGCAGAGGTGCAAAATCAGCGTCTAAAAGTATTGATACTTTAGAAACGACAAAACTCCCACATACACCTTCAAAATATAATAATGTTGAAGATACGAACGAAAGTAATATTAATAGTTCATCACCATTACCGCCAGTAAACAGAAAAAGTAAACCCATCGGATTTATGGATTCTTTATCTAAAAATGGATTAACAAATGCTTCAAAAAAATCAACTAATAAAACAACATCTCCAATATTAAAGCCTTCTTCTCATCCAGACTTTTTGGAATCTATGAATAATAATGAAAAATCCTCAAAAATCATGTCTTCTACAAATGTTTCGCCTTTGAGGACCAATAAATATGATTACCTTGACTCGTTACAAAAAAAAGAGCCCCATTCTTCCCAATCAAATTTATCCTCACCTACTAAGACTACCACTCCTTCACGAAAAATTCCAAGATCAGATAGTTTTATTACATCTGCTGTTGCAAGTTCAAAAAATCCAGATACCTTGGAAGATAATTCTTTAAAGCCAGAACTGCCATCAAAGCCAAAAAATTTGAGAAAAATTGACGGTTCAAAAAGGATTGATAAACCGAAGGAAGAATTGACCACATTAGAGAAAGAATTTAGTTCAATGACTTTGAAATCTGTAGACAAAAATCCACCAAAACCGCCTCCAAAGAAAAATGATTTATTGTTGCCAAAATTAAGATCTATTGAAAGAGCAAATACTAAAGGCAAGTCGCTTACACCGAACACTGACAAGATGGAGGAGCAAATTGTTCTGAAAAAGACCGCACCTAATGTTTCGAAGAGAAAGCCAACTTTACCTGAAGCTTTGCAAAAAGCCAATCATTTGAAAAAATCTGTAAATTCCTTGGTTGAAAGCAAAGATTCATATACTTCTAAGGAGTTAGAAGAAACTATAAATAAGCGTAGTGCTCTGAAATCACCGCCTATTGTTCCAGAGAGAAAAATCTCGATGCCAGAGGCTCTTAAAAAGGCTCAGCTACTGAAGGAAAAGAAGAAAATCGCAAATGAATCTCAAGCCAGGGACGATATTTTTAAAGAAACCTCTAATGTACCAAAAAATACTTTCGAACTTAAAAAAGCTGCAACTATGGAAAGTTTAGAAGCTGTTTTAATGGCGCAACGCATGCATGGGAAAAATTCAACATCATCCAGATCATCTGTTACTAAGTCTGATTCAAATAATAGTAGTTCCAGTACTTCTTCTGGTAATTCTCCACTATTTGACAATTCTACGAAGTATTCATCTTCAACAAGCTCTACAACTGAACTGGATAAAAATTGTACCAAGCCATTAAGATCTCTGACCAAAAATAGAGCTCGTGGTCCTAAAAGACATTTACCTAGTGGCATTAAATAATTTTCATCCTTGAATTATATAGAATTCGTAAGGAATAATCCTTAATTTTTTTGAATTAAATTTTGTGCTTATTCAAGTTGTGCAACATATAATTCACTATTTACTAATTTCCAAGAAATTTTGAATGTTTTGTAATTTATTATTTAATAGCGTCAATACTACTTAATTTTAAGTTCGCATGTATAACATTGCCGATACAAGAATTTTGGAAAAAATATGATAAAAATAGAAGCACGATATATAGTATTATATTCATTATATCAACTGAACAAAAAGAAGCAACTGTATTATATGATTATAACTATATATTGAAATAGATAGAAAAATAAGATAATCAATATATATGAATTATGGTTCCAAGGAAAAAGGAATCGTTCAGTTCTGAAGATTGGACAACGGGTGATATGGTATTATGTAAAGTCGGTCGTTATGATCCGTGGCCATCAATCGTTTTTCCAAGGCAGTTTTTAAGTAAAGACGTATTAAAACGAGCAAAGCCAGGAAGAATTTGTATTTGCTTCTTTAATGATCCAACTTACTATTGGGCTAATCCGGAAAGACTAGATAAACTGACACCAGAAATAATAAACAAATATTTGCGTAATTTTACAAAGAGTGAAGAACCACGTACTGATTTACTTCTTGCTTACAAGCATGCAAAAAAGTATAATGGATTAGAATCATTCATTAGAAATCGATTAAAAGCAGAAAAGCGTTTAAATATTTTAAAAGGATATGATGTTATACTTGAGCACGAAGATCCATTCATAATAAATAAGCCTAAAAATAACGTTGTAAGTAATAATACCAATATTAAACAGACTAATCCGAGAAAGAATTCTAAAATTATTGCTAAGAATGATTCTTCAAAGGCAATAACTGAATTTCATATGGATAAGGAATTATATGCAGTTCCACGAACCAAAAGAAAATATACCAGGAGACAAAATATGCATATACCACAAGAAGAAAAGCAAGAAATTATAAGTGAAATTAATCCTGGAATGTTAACTGAGTCTGAACCACAACCAATAATAACGGAGGTACCTGTAACACCTGTTATCAAAAGAAAAAGGGGGAGACCACGTAAAATCAGGCCTGAAGAAAATAAGTCAAATATCCCTACACTAATTATTTCATCTTCTGAGGAGCTAAATAAACCGGTTAGAGAAGTCTCAGAAGGAAAAGCACAATCTAGAAATTTACAAGGGCAAAGCATGCGAGGTAATCGATTATCAAATCCTATTACTCTTGGAAATTCAGCTCATAAAGTTACTAAGCCAATTATAAAGCCTAAGCCAGTTCCTAAGCCTATGTGGGATAATAAACGGAAGTTAGAAATCGCAAATATATTCAGAAGAAGGCTGCAACTTCTTTTGGTACAAAGAGATTCAGTACCTTTACAGAATGAAAAAGATGAAG
Source organism: Henningerozyma blattae CBS 6284 (assembly GCF_000315915.1). NCBI lineage: Eukaryota > Fungi > Ascomycota > Saccharomycetes > Saccharomycetales > Saccharomycetaceae > Henningerozyma > Henningerozyma blattae. The sequence continues at coordinate 18,826 of NC_020194.1, read as the reverse complement.
CACACAGGCTTCTCGCAAAAATGAAAGAAAATACAAAGGATATATCACCCATATTTGATCGGGAAAGTGTTACAGTAAGTCAAGTAGGTCAACTCCTTAATGTAATTACAACTATAAATGACTTGTCAGAATACCATAACGATTGCAAAATACTTTTGCAGTCTTGGTCCAACTATACTTAGGGATGGTTAATTTTACACTCAAGTTGTAGGTTATTGAATGGATGAGATGTCTGTAATCACTAATATACAGATTAAAATATAACTATTCGTAATTCTTAGCCTTACCAAATTATAGCCGATGGATATACTTGAAATGTCTATCTGTTCCCGTCGGAGTTATGAAATATCTCGTTTTCTTGAAATTTCACAGAAACCCGTTTAGATGAGAAAGAAATAGAGTGACAAATAACTCAATAGCAATGCTTAGTAATGTACGGAATTTGCATGACATTATAAAGAGGATATCGACATTTTCAACACTATCTTTATCGTTTCAGACCATAATAACGGTTAAAAGATAAAGGTGATTTCGAATATAAAAGAAAGGTGAGCAAGATATTTCCTTCAGCCTATTTATAGAACAACAAATAAAGCACAGTAGATCAACCCCTCGTTAAAAAAATGTCCTGTACGGAGAAATTCCCTGATCATTTATTATCCTTAATAAAGACATCTAAGTATGTTCATCTTGCGACGTCCTCTACTGATGGCATTCCATCTGTTGCCTTAATGAATTATGTTTATGTACCCGCTTCTAGGACTTTTGGCCCTGATGCTAACAAGGGCAATGATTATATCATTTTTGCTACATTTGCAAATACTGAAAAATATAATAATATTAAAACCAATCCCAATGTTTCTTTATTATTTCACGACTGGGTTACAGCCAAAAATTTATCTGTAAAAAAGAGAACTTTATCAGAAACTTCGACACCAGAACCTTCATCGAGTAATTTAAACAATCCATCTGGAATAACTACCGCAAATCCTAGCAGACTGTTAAATTTGCTACAAGAATTGAATCAGTCTGAATTAAACGAAATGAGTGCAACAATTAAGGGGCATGGTCTATTGATTGCTCCTGACACAGACGAATCAAAATATTTTAAGAGACTACTACTAAAATCCAACCCAGACGCAAGCGTATTTATTCAGGGTGATAATGTTCACATTGTCAAAGTTAAGATCGAAAGTGCTAAAGTAACTGATAATGAAAATCATACTAAAGTTTATAATTAAATGTCGCTGCCTGATCAAATTGCATACAACCTTCTGATTTATCAAAATATAAGTCCTGATATATATGTATATATGTGTGTGATAGCTTCTGTATTTTATTTGCAAAGATATTTATTTTCATTATAAAGGGATCTATTATTCACGTAAATATATTATATCTTTATTACCTAAATAAGAAATTGGTATTGCCTAAATAAGCGGATGATCTCAATATATTAACAATCGATTAACTAAAAAAATTAAAGGGGCAAAATAAAATATACTAAACTCAGAATGAAAAACATACATAGAAAGTATAAAATTTTGTTCGGTGATATAACTATATAGATTGAAAATAATAATAAATGGAACCCTGGTACAAGTAGAAAATTACGATAGAATTAGAAGTAAAAGAGAAGATGAAATAAAAAATCGTTCTTACATCTAGCGTGATGTGGAGTAAAATATTTGAAAATGTCTATTTGTTTTTTATGTTTGTATAGTTGAACTATCATTCCTAAAAGAAGGATAAGTTAAAAAAAACGTTGAGGAGTACCATTTAGAAACTGTATTATGATAAATTAGTATAAATCTTTCAGGTAGCGTCATACGATGTATGTTTCAGTGTATTTCTATCAAGTCAAATATTATGGTATGATTGGTGACCAAGATCCTCAGTTTCTGGTAATTGTCTCAAATTTTCATACTCTTTATCTAGTTTATTATTGTCACTTTTACTTCTATTCCTACTACGAAGTGACTGATTATTAGTCCCTGAAGACGAAGGGGATTTTCTAAGTGGACTTGAAGTAAATAATGGTATCATTATTTTTTTGGTGAAGCTGGAATTTGTTGGGTTGGCTTCAAATTTTCTTTTTCTAGATTTTTGATGTGTCTACGAGATTTCAAATAATTATTATCTATTTTAGCCTCATCTAATGAAGATTCCAAAAGAACGTTTTTTTCTTGTGCAAACCTTAATTGCTTTGTCAATGATATATGTTGTTTTTTCATAAATCGCAACTGTTCTTCTAAATTCTCCACTTGGTTTTTTAAGGAAGATATTTCATCATCATATATATCTGAATGTATTTTATTTAGACGATTATGTCTACGATAATTACTATTGGTAATGGAATTATTACGATATAAGTGCCTATATTCAGAGTCTGATATACGATTTTTATCCTCAATATCGCCATTTAATTCTTTTAATCTCTTTTCATCATATCTTTTTTGAATTAACTTTCTCTTAAAAGCATTTGTCTTTTTAATTCTGTCTCTTAATAATCTATTGCCTTGCAATGAGCCTACTATTATCCTGGATCTAGGTAGAATTATTGGGATATCTTCACCTATTTTTTGAAGAGAGCTTAGGTCACGATCTTTATTTGTGAAGACATTTTGTAAAGCAGACCATTTGGGACTGCAATTACGTGTCCTATTATCTATACTTTCTAAATTTTGTCTCATATCCAATTTTGATCTGTTTTCCGAAGATGAGGTTGAATTATTCTTGTCAATATTTAATCCTGGAACAGTACTTAGTAATGGAGCTCTATATCTCTTCTTCATATACTGTTGTCTAGGTTTTAGGGTTGATGTGGTACGTGCTTTATTGAGTTCCTTATTTTCAGGCTCTTTTAACCAATCACGAATTTTATTAAACATTGTTAGTCGTTACTAGTCTAATACAGAAGATAGTGTTAAAAGTTGATATTCCAGAGTAAATCTGTTAGTTACAATGTTTATTAAAATATTTTTAAAATTACTTTTTGTTTTTTTGTTAATCAAATAATGATGTGCTAATACTATAGAGGATACTGTTGGAAGAGACAACATCGCTAAAACCGTGTTCAAGTTAATTTAGGAAGTACATTATTTATTTTCAGGTCGCGCGTCAAAACGCGTTGGGCACCCTGGACCTTTTAGGGAAAAGACTGAGTTCGAAGCTCTCAAAAGGCAAATTAACTGAATATAAGGAAATTTCAAATGGAACCAATAACATAATATGTAAATTATATATATATGTATAAATATATTATATCGAATTAAATATTAGCTATACTACTACGTATAGTAAAAGGAGATTAAAAATTCAAACCATCGTAACAAATGAAGTTAGACTTCGAGTGCCTATGATTGGTTAACTAGTACAGTTTTATTGTGTAATAATCTCATCATTAAAAGACACAAGATCTTTTTCAAGATTTAAACTTATAACTAAACGGTTTATAATAGAAGTACAGATTCTTCGTGCAGATAAAAACGTCGAAAATAAGTATTGTATTTCTAATATAGGATGAAAATAAGCCTAGCAAGAGTGAATATTGAATGACTTAAAGATATTTCTATTGCTGACCACTAACAGAGACTGTTTGTAAATGTGTCATGAAATTTTGTAATGAAACATCATCTGTCAAAACAATGGTGGAACCACCATGTGCTGCATCTTGGTAACTATCTGATGGATTTAATTTAGATAATAAAAATCTTGCTTGAGATCCACCAGCTTCAGTATCGATAAATCTTGGTAATGGAAATCTATCCACTAGTAATTCAGCAGCTTCTAATTTAGGCTCTTCCAATAAAGCTTTGAAATCAGAATATTGGGGATCATCTTGGTAGCCAGCCTTTCTCCATTGAGCAATTTGTTCACCATGGTAAATTAAAATGAAGAAAAATGTGTCTAATAATAAGATTGTATTTGGTTTCACAGAAATAGAATCCAATAATACTGGTTGAGCTTCTTCTTCCATGGAGAATGATGTCAATGTTGGTTGGATCATAATCAACGAGTTGGTAGTGTCTTCTCTGGTAAAGATATGTCTATAAAACGCAGTTTCATCTGGTGAGTTATTAAAAACACTTAAAAATTGGGATCTTCTTAAATAATATGCGAATTGTGGGTATAATGAGAAATTTGGTGCTAATCTAAATGAGGATGGATCGTCCTTATTATAATCGGCATACTTCTGACATAATTTGATCAAAGTTCTATCAATCCATCTAATGATGTCTGCACCATCATCTGATTCTGCCTTATGAACGGCAATTCTGGCCATTAATACCGCAGCTGCTTCTTGATCAAATGAAGCACTAATAGCTGGTGAACCAAATGGTAATAATTGATTTGCAACTGTAGTTACTCTAACACGATTGGAGCCAGAAGCATGTTGATAATTAGTAACAAATTGAGTATAAGCTAAGCGTGGTGATGAAGAATTCATACTAGCACCTGAAGCAGCATTATTAGTTAATTCAAAAAAGAATGCATAAGTATGTTGTGGAGTAAATGCTGACATTTTCCAAGTAGAAGTACCACCAACACCGATTTCAGAATCACTAACATTATGATTGTCTGCCTTTTTAACTGATGATGTATGACCGATCATGCCTTGTAATTTTAATTCTTTGCTAGTTTTAACAGCAATATTACCATTGAATGCCATTGTTAAATAACCATCATCATCCTTAGAGTACATTCTCAAATAGGATTGTTTGAAGATAGCAGTTGAAAAGGCATCAGTCAATAATAAGATACCACCTGTTAGATCTGTCAAATGTTGCATTTCCAGCATACCAATTTGATCATAACAACCGGCAAAAATATCTACAGTGTGACCGTTATCGGCAATTCGTTCTGCAAGGTGATTATAAAATTTGCTAGCTTTTTTGAAGTGAAGAGCATGATCATTATCAATATCATTATGAGATCTCAATGGATCTTTCAATTCAGTAGTGACAACTAAACCTGGTCCAATAGTAGCTGGACCAGAAGAAAATAGAATGATTCTTGCAGCAAAGTTCTTGTAACAACTTTCCAACACTAAGGAAGCAATATTTAAAGCTTGGCCAGTAGCTCTTACTGGTCTATGACCCGGTGGGATATGCCATTCATCAGTAGTTAAGTTTTCCAATAATTCGGTTAATTTAAATTCAACTTGCTCTAGGGGTAAGAAAAATCTATTTAATGAATGTGGTGTGACTTTATTGACTTGACTATTTGCAATTGTTGAAGTTAATTTTTGACCTGTTAACATTTCAACGATCTCTTTTAATTGATATTCTCTATCCCCACGGAAAACATTACTTCTCTGAATAATTTCACTTGATAGATCATGTAGAAGAATTACGCTACCATAAGTAATAAGACCCACCAAAGCATTCTGTGGCAATAATGATAAAGAGGTAACTAAAGATTCTTTCAAGGATTGCAAGTTTTCAGGTTCTGCAGTTATATCAACAACGAAAAAATAGATTGGTGGAATTTGAACTGGTTTATTGGTGATATATTCGATGGTCGTTGCTTGTAATTCAGCAGGCATATTCTCTTGAGTCATATTCATATATTGATTTGGTAAATGATTTGATGTATTGCAAATTGGACAAGCCCAAGAATTATTTCTCGGATCAATTGCACAATAAGGGTTCAAAATGGACTTACAATGTGGACCTGAACAAACGACTGGATTGTAATCCACAACATTTAAATCTTCAATCTCTTTTAATGGAGTGTATAAGCAACTAACTGGAACCACATTTTTGGTAGCTTCAGTCTTTGAAGTGGGAAACACGTTCCAAGCAAACCTGATCCCATTTTGATCTTCATTTGTTTCGAAATCCATTGTATATTCGAAAAGCGGTTTATCAGTTTATAGTTCAGTTTCTATCACTAAGTATTTAAATATTTTGAAAATTTGTAAAATTCTTTTACCGTTAGTAGTGGCTGTTTTAAGTATTTTACGTTTGTAGCTTTAGTGAAAACGAAAACTATTTTCTTCTTTGGATAATTTGTCAAAATTTACTTATGTTGTGGCTTTTTCTCTTTATTCGCGTTATATAAATAGCGAACTTTTCCAGACAAAGAAATTTTGTAAGGGATAATAAAAAGAGATTTAAAACCGAATCTTGAATTAGATATGTGTGAGAGCTTAAACCCATGTTGAATGAGTGAGTACTATTATCTGAGCTATTTGTGATATTAATATATATATTTATGTATGTATGTATATAATTAAAGTGATTTAATGGTAAATAGTATTTCTCATATTTCAAAAGAGAAATGTCACAAACTATACAACATGTGTAGAATAACTTGTTTATTCTCGCGTTTTCTTTAACAATTCTTAAAATACAAATTGTTATTGATTAGTAATAATTGTTATTTTGATACCAAGTATTTTAATTATAAGTGTGATGTTAATTAAGATACAGTAATGGATTAATGTTTTGGGTGTAGAGAAGTTAAAAATATTAAAAATACATATAGGTTATTGACTCATTTTAATTGAAACGCAAATTACTTCTATTATACACCATTAATAAATAAGAAGGAAAAAAATTCAATTAAAGACTCAAGGATTATTTCAAATATAATAAACTACAAAGACAAGTTAGACTACAGTTCTACTGACTGAAAACTAAATGAAAATATGTCTTAAACACTCATGTTAAACACTTTAAACTATGAATCTGACCAGCGGTCGAACTGTTCAAAATATTGTTGCTCGTAGTTTAATTCTTAGTTAAGTAATCTGTTTGAATAATTTTTATATTATTATTATAAAATATCTCCTTGCTTCCTTCGAAAGGGAATATATAATATATACAGCATATACAATGACCAGTTATAAACTTTTGGGATATTTTCGTGGTAATTTATACTCCAAAAAATGGACAGATTCACCATCAACGAATTGATGGTCTGATATTAAAATAGAACCTATCACATCCTAATACCTTCTTAATATCATTACCAGGGTATTTTTAGTAATGAAGCCACGTATGATTAATGCATTTTGGATTATTAATTATATTAAGCTGTTATTAGTTGTTGTATAAAGCTACAATTACGACTAAGTTCAAGCTTTATTAGATAGTAACACAAAACTACGACTATGACACAGAAGCTGGTAAAAATAACGCTTTGCATGTAATGCTCCATACTTTTAAGGTAAAGGTTGATTTGGAAATACAAGAATAAATATATATGTCTACGCAAAAATAAAAAAATACCGAGTATATCTCACAAACGTGTATATTCAATTCTATGGTATCATACTGAATTGTTTTTAATAAACGGATTCATTCCCTTTCTCAACCTTTGTAATATGATAATTAATATTGAATATAAAAAAAATAACTTCTGTCATGGTTCAAGAACAGATAAAATGAGACAGTCAATCAATCAAGGGTTCAGAAATGTTCAAAAGAAAAACAAAAATAAAACCAAACATGAAGACATAAAATTTAATTAAAAGAAAAATCACCAAAAAAATACCATTAAAGAAAGATCATCAGAGAAGAATGTCGTTACTTTCTATAGAAAAGAACACGAAGTTCAAATTTACGCGTTGTGGAGAAAAACGCTGTAGAAGCCTCGGGAAATAATTGACGGGTTTTTATTTTTTCTTTTTTTTTTGGGAAGTGAAATTTCATTAATTACAATGAAAAAAAAATAAACATTTTAACAATTATAAGCAAATATTAATGTAAATTTTCATTTAATGTTGGATATTTCTTGAAACAATTTTTATTATCTAGTAGAGTGAGTACCATTAAAAATGTCTGAAATTGTCAACTCTGTAATTGTTCCAGCTTACCATGAAAAATTAAATATTAAACCTTTGACTACAAGATTATTTGCAGCTCTAGGCAACGAAGGTTCTAATACTACTGAATTAATCTTTGTAGATGACAATTCTCGTGATGGTTCAGTAGAAGAAGTAGAATTATTACAAAAGCAAGGTTACAACGTCCGGATCATCGTGAGAACCGATGAACGTGGGTTATCATCTGCTGTTATGAAAGGTTTCTACGAAGCTAAAGGTGAATATTTGATTTGTATGGATGCTGATTTGCAACATCCACCTGAAAGTGTTCCAGCTATGTTCAAGAGTTTAAGAACACACCCTTTTGCTCTAGGTACTAGATATGCTCCTGGTGTTGGTATCGATAAGGACTGGCCATTATACCGTAGAGTTATTTCTAACGGTGCCCGTATGATGGCCAGACCTTTAACCACTGCTTCTGATCCAATGAGTGGGTTTTTCGGTCTACAAAAGAAATACTTGTTGAAAGCTCAACCTGGTGATATCAACTCTGCTGGGTTCAAAATTGCATTAGAATTATTGGCCAAGCTACCATTACCAAAGAACGAATCTATCGGTGAAATCCCATTTTCCTTCGGTGTCAGAACAGAAGGTGAAAGTAAATTGTCCGGTAAGGTTGCTGTCCAATACTTATTACAATTGAAGGAATTATACGTCTTCAAGTTTGGTGCAGCCAACATAGCCTTATTCTTATTCTTCTGGGCCATCTTAGCATTGTACGCCTTGAACATGCTTTTATCTATGTTGTGGTAATTACCGCATTTTCTAATGTACTCTAGTGCATTCTAATGTTCTAGTGTCTAATACTCTCTAATACTTTCTAATAGTCTTTAATAGTCTTTAATTTCCCCTATGTAGTATGAAGTGTAAACTTTGCAAACCCTAATTTCTGTCATACAAAGCCCTCGCGCTAGGCAACCCTAGCCGTCGGGTGACTCGTTTCCCTTTTCGTTTCCCTTTTCGATTCCGTTTTCCCACACATTCTCCGCTATGAATGGATGCGGCGATATTCTAAAGTAGGGGGCAACCTGGAGCATATAAGATTTTCAATTTTATTCAATTATATTATATTATATTATATGATACTATGGTATAGTAATTTAAAAATTGCTAAATATAAAGATACAAATATAATATAGCATTGCATAACATATAGCATAGCATACAATATAATAAAATAAAATATAGAATATAGTATACACGATTCACTTATATCATATTCGTCTAAAAAGGAAAGAAAAAAGACAAGAAAAGAAAGGAAAAAAAAATATAATGGACTTGAACAGAACGCTGCTTTTAAGACTCAGCGATAAGGGTGAACCTGTCACGTCTAATTCGTATGGTCAAGGTGTCTTGACTGTTCCTTCATTACCTCCTCCCCCAAGTGATACTCCTAAGGGTACTCCACTATTCGTGGTCAAATTATTGATCTCTGCTGGCTCTCCAATTGCTAGAGATGGGTTGGTTTGGACCAATTGTCCTCCAGAGAGTACAGTAGAGTTTGAAAGATATACGTTTTATAAACATATTATCAAAACAAGTTTTCATAAGGATGATACCATTGATTTGAAAATTTATAAGCCGGGACCTTATTGTTTCTATTTATCCTTTAGAAATGATGCTGAAGAATTGGAAACCACAAGAAGATTTTATTTCATCGTCCCACCTTCTTTAACCATCAATGGTAAATTTTTACAATTGAATTCTATTGCCATGCAAAGTGTCATCTCGAAATGGTTGGGTAATGACATTAATAAAGATTGGAATAAGATATTCCAAACCATCTCCGACAAAAAGTATAATATGATTCATTTCACACCTTTGCAATCAAGGGGAGAATCTAATTCTCCTTATTCCATTTATGACCAATTACTGTTCGACCCAACTCATTTCAATTCTTTGGACGATGTTATTAAAATGGTAAATAACTTACATGAAAATTATAACATGTTAAGTCTTACTGATATAGTTTTTAATCATACTGCAAATAATTCCGATTGGTTAAGAGACCATCCTGATTCAGGTTATAATGCTGATACTGCTCCACATTTAACTGCTGCTATTGAATTGGATAAGGCTCTTCTCGATTTTAGTCAAAATTTGGGTAATTTAGGGTACCCTGTCGAGATTAATACTAATGATGATCTATTAAAAATTTTAGATGGGATTAAGATTCATGTCTTGGGCACGTTGAAGTTATGGGAATTCTATGTAGTTGATGTGGAACAAACTATTAATAATGTTAAAAGTAATTGGTCGAAATACGATGCTCAAGAATTAATTAAAGATGACACTTTAGATATTCATGAATTACAAAAAGATAAAAATTTGTCAAACTTCACTATTTATTTGAAAAAACATGCTACCATGGAAAATTTTGGTAAACTAGGCAAGAGAAACTCCAACCAGTTCGATATTGCAAAATTAATTGGTATATTGAAAAAATTATATGGTAACGATCTAAATGATGAAATATTGAATAGTACAAGAAAAATATTTAATGACATCAATTTACCCTTTTATAAAGAGTATGATGATGATATTAATGAAATTATGGAACAATTATATAATAGAATCAATTATTTGAAATTAGATTCCAATGGGTTGAGACAAGGTCCTATTACTTTGGAAAAGCCTTTAACAGAACCTTATTTCACAAGATTTGTTGCTACAGATGGTAAAGAGTATGCATTGGCAAATAATGGTTGGATTTGGAATGGTAATCCTATGGTTGATTTTGCATCTTCAGATTCAAAAGCTTATTTACGTAGAGAAGTCATTGTTTGGGGCGATTGTGTCAAATTAAGATATGGTAAATCTCCCAAGGATTCTCCTTACTTATGGGAAAGAATTACCAAATATGTAGAAATGAACGCAAAGATCTTTGATGGGTTCCGTATTGATAACTGCCATTCTACTCCATTACATGTTGGTGAATATTTCCTAGATGTCGCAAGAAAAGTTAATCCAAATTTATATGTCGTCGCTGAATTATTTACTGGTTCTGAATCATTAGATTGTTTCTTTGTTGAAAGATTAGGTATTTCTACTTTAATTAGAGAAGCTATGCAAGCTTGGTCAGAAGAAGAATTGTCTCGTTTAGTTCATAAACATGGCGGTAGACCAATTGGTTCTTTCAAGTATTTACCGATGGATAACATGGCCTATTCTCCAGATTTACCAATCGACGAGGAATATTGTACAATTTCAAAGGATAATAATTATCCAAGATGTGTCTCCGAAATTATGATTCCAAAAATTTTAACTTCTGCTCCACCTCATGCTTTATTCATGGATTGTACTCATGATAACGAAACTCCTTTCCAAAAGAGAACTGTAGAAGATACCCTACCAAATGCTGCATTGGTTTCCTTATGTTCTTCTGCTATTGGGTCTGTTTATGGTTATGATGAAATCTATCCTTATCTTTTAAATTTGGTTACTGAAACTAGAAATTATTTACCAAATGAAACTAATGGTATTGGTAAAATTAAAACAATTTTAAACAATATTAGAGAAGAGATCAATGAAGAAAGTTTTGATACCGAAGATTCTGAAATGTTTGTTCATCATGAAGGTCAATACATTACTTTCCATCGTACCAATGTTAAAAAGGGTTCTGGCTGGTATTTAATTGCAAGAACTAAATTCTACAATGGTCAAGGTCAAAAATTAGCTCCGATTGTTTTAAGTCAATCTACTTGTAAATTATTACATGCCTTCACTTTAGAAAAAGTTGGGGATGCAATTAAGGATGAGAAATTTTTAAGAGGTATACCAACAATTCTAAGAGAGTTGAAAGATTTCAAAGTCACATATGATGATGAATCGCATTCTTCTACCATTACTATGCCAGAGGATTTCCCACAGGGTTCTATTGCAATCTTTAGAACTCAACAAAATAAAGTGGAAGAAAGTTTGGATCATTTTGTTAGAACTGGTGCTATGAAAGCTACTGAAAATGTCACTTTGGATTCTTTAAATTCATTACTTTATCGTTGCGAAGCTGAAGAAATGGATTCCAGTGATGGTAAAGAGGGTGCTTATGATATTCCAAATTTCGGTAAATTAAAATATTGCGGTTTACAAGGTTGGATTACTATTTTAAAGCCAATTGTCTTTAACAATGACTTAGCTCATCCTTTAAGTGAAAATTTGAGAAATGGTCATTGGGCTTTAGATTATACTTCAGAAAGATTAAACTATTATATTGATCAACCAGGTATTAAAGAAAGTCAAGAATGGTTGCGTGGTAGATTTCAAAGAATTAAGGAATTACCAAGTTATTTAGTTCCAAGTTACTTTTCCTTAGTAGTGGGTGTTTTCTATGAAGCCTGCCGTTTTAGAGCTATGCAAATGTTTACTAAAAATATTGGTAATTCCACCTTATTTGTTCAAAGTTTAGCTTTGACTTCCGTTCAAATGGTTTCTCAAATGAAATATACTTCGATTTTACCAAAGGAAAATGTACCTTGCATGGCTGCAGGGTTACCTCACTTTAGTACAGGTTATATGAGATGTTGGGGCAGAGATGTGTTTATTTCCTTAAGAGGGTTATTATTGACTACAGGAAGATATGAGGAGGCTAAATCCCACATTTTGGCCTTTGCTAAGACTTTGAAACATGGTTTAATTCCAAATTTACTTGATGCAGGTAGAAACCCAAGATATAATGCCCGTGATGCAGCTTGGTTCTTTTTACAAGCAATTCAAGATTATGTTCATATTGCTCCGAACGGATCAGACATTTTGAAAGAAAAAGTAACTAGAAGATTCCCATTGGATGACACTTATATTAAATTAGATGATCCAAGAGCTTTCAGTTATTCTACTTCTATTGAAGATATTATTTTTGAAATATTGCAAAGACATGCTAAAGGTATTAAATACAGAGAAGCAAATGCAGGCCATCAAATTGACCGTGTTATGACAGATAAGGGGTTTGATGTTGAAGTTAATGTTGATTGGGAAACAGGTCTTGTCCATGGTGGATCTCAATTTAATTGTGGTACTTGGATGGATAAAATGGGTGAAAGTTCCAAGGCTGGGTCAGTTGGTATACCAGGGACACCAAGAGACGGTGCAGCTGTAGAAATTAATGGTTTATTGAAAAGTACTCTAAGATTTGTCATTGAATTACATAAAGAAGGAAAATTCCAGTATTCAAAAGTTAAGAAGAATGATGGATCTGAAATATCATTTCAAAACTGGAATGATTTATTACAAAACAATTTCGAAAAGAAATTTTATGTTCCAATAGAATCTAAAGATGATGCTAAGTTTGATGTTGATCCTAATATCGTGAACAGAAGAGGCATGTATAAAGATTTATTCCGTTCTGGCAAACCGTATGAAGATTATCAGTTGAGGCCAAATTTTGCCATTGCAATGACAGTAGCACCAGAATTATTTACCCCAGAATATGCATTAAACGCTATTAATCTGGCTGATAAAGTAATCAGAGGTCCCGTGGGTATGAGAACTCTGGATCCAAATGATTATAACTATCGTCCGTATTATAACAATGGTGAGGATTCTGATAATTTTGCTACTTCAAAGGGTAGAAATTATCATCAAGGTCCTGAATGGGTATGGTGTTATGGCTATTTCTTGCGTGCTTTCCACCACTTTAATTTCATGGCTAACCCATTAAGTCGTAATACTGAAAAAGATAAGCCAACTTCTTATCTTTATCAACAACTATATAACAGGTTGATTGAACATAGAAAATGGTTACGTACCAGTCCATGGGCCGGCCTTGCTGAATTAACTAATAAAGATGGTGAAATATGTAACGATTCTAGTTCAACACAGGCTTGGAGTTCGGGCTGTTTACTAGATTTGTTTTATGATTTATATGATCGTTACGAATAATCTTTTAACTTCTTTTTATTTTAATATTTTTCTCCAATTCCTATATTTAATGATATAATTTAGTTTTTGTATGTACACTTTTAGACATATTATTACCTATACTTCTTAAAAAAATCTATATTTTTTCTCTTTTCACTAACAAACTTTTGCAAGAACTTTTAAAAGTAAAAGCAAGAAATATGTATAATAACGTTGTTACATTCTAATTTTAAAGAGTATTAGGAGGGTTTAGGGGATTTTTTTTGTAAGCAAATATACTGAAATTTGCTATTTGCTTTTGAATCTTTTTATTTCAACTAGTTAAAAAAATAATATTTATCTATTTTGACTTTAAAACACCATGCAATATTCGTAAAAATAAAAGTCAAAGCTCGGTACAAAGTTTCATAAATTGAGACTATTCATGACAATTGTATTAAATACAAAAACGCTATAGTGCCAATCCTCAAGTGTCTACATCTGTTTAAAACAAGTATATGTTTTCATTAGGGACTAATTCATAACTATTAACCTAGATTGTTAATGGAGTATTTTTCGTATCACTAACTTAGGAATAAATTATATGTTAGCTTTAAGTGTTTACATTATTAAACTGCTCTAATACAATCATATGTTGTTTAGATTCATTTTCTTAGTATATTTGTTCTTGTAATTGGCAACTACCAAATTTGATACTCCGATCATCTGCCTCTAAAAACAAATACAAATTATTGTCTATACAATACTCTTTAAACTGACATTAGAACTTCTTTTTGCAGAAAATTTTGCGCAATAATAGTCCTATAGTTTAATATCTTTGCCCAGTGGTAAACTAACAATAAAAGTCTAATAATAACCTGGTGCAGTCTAGAAGTGCCTAGCCTAGTTGGCCCCGGGCAAAATCAAAGCAAGCTGAAAGTTAAATGCAACAAGGTTGTATCTTTCAAGTCAAAAGTCATCTTGTCTTTCAAAAATATTATACAGTACTATTTATTATTTGTTACTTCTTTTATCTAACCTACGATCCTTAAGTTTGTTTGTTTTCGGCATCGAAGTTTATTTTGTGCGGCGCGTCCATTCAGGGTTCGGCATTAATAGACTCGGAATGCGTGCCTTTATTTGGTGGGGAGAATTATGTATAGAAAAAGACCCCGCAATCAATGGTGCCTAATTTTTTTTCACTATACAAGAATGGTTAAAACTCAGATCTACAAGTAGGTCAATATCTTTTGATGCAAGAGTATTGTAGGTATTCACTACTATAGTATAGTTAAAACATAACATTATAGTGATATGCTCATAATTCTTTGGCTTCATAGTTAAAGTGATGACCAATGCCTCTAGATAGCATGCTAAAAATAGTAAAACGAATGAGTATATAAAGAAACTAAAAATTGTTTTAAATGCAAAATTTTAATGTCTTATTAATTTTATGTAAGTATAATATAGCATCAAGTTTTGACTAGCTCATTTTATACATACTTATTCTCTTAATATAAGTATATTATACGTTAGAAACTATACAGTTATTGATTGATTGATTGAAACAATGGCAGATACTCCTACTATTAAGCCAATTGAACTAAATTCATCTAGTAATTCTACTACAATTGAACATAATGAGGATGTTTGTGCCACTCCTTCATACAAAGACGATGATGAATTCAAGAAAAATGAATTCGTATTCGAACAAAGCAATGATACTACATCTGGAATAGAAATTCCAAAGAAGCCAGCATCTGCTTATCTATCTGTTTGTTTAATGTGCTTAATGGTTGCATTTGGTGGTTTTATCAATGGTTGGGATATTGGTACCATCGGTGGTTTTGTTGCACAAACTGATTTTATTAAGAGGTTTGGTTCTCCAGACTCAACTGGACAAGTAACCCTTTCAAAGATGAGAACTGGTTTGTTAGTCGCCATTTTCAATGTTGGTTGTGCTATTGGATCTGTAACTTTGGGTCGTGTTGGTGATGTATATGGTCGCCGTCTAGGTTTAATTATGGCGACTATTATCTTTGTTGCTGGTGTTGTAATCCAAATTGCTTCTACTGACAAATGGTACCAATACTTTATTGGTAGAATTATCGCTGGTATTGGTATGGGTGTTATTGCTGTTTTATCTCCAATGTTGATTTCTGAAGTTTCTCCAAAGCATTTGAGAGGTGCTATGGTTTCATGTTATCAATTGATGATTACTTTTGGTATTTTCTTGGGTAACTGTTGTAATTATGGTACCAAGACTTACGATAATTCTATCCAATGGAGAGTTGGCTTAGGTTTGCAATTTGCCTGGTGTTTATTCATGGTCGGTGCAATGTTGTTTGTTCCTGAATCCCCAAGATTCTTGGTTGAAAAAGGTAAGATTGAAGAAGCAAAGCGTTCCATCGCCAGATCTAACAAAGTATCAATTGACGACCCATCCACTATTGCTGAAGTAGAAATTGTACAAGCTGCTGTTGAAGTTGAAAGAATTGCTGGGCAAGCAGGTTGGGGAGAGTTGTTACAAACTGGAAACAAAGTTTTTCAAAGAGTCATCATGGGTATTGCTGTCTTAGGTTTACAACAATTAACTGGTGCTAATTATTTCTTCTACTATGGGGCTACTATTTTTAAAGCTGTTGGCCTAGAAGATTCTTTCCAAACCACGATTATTTTTGGTATTGTCAATTTTGCTTCTACCTTTGTCGCTTTATATGTTGTCGATAAATTTGGGCGTCGTATGTGTTTATTATGGGGTGCTGCAGCCATGACCTGTTGTATGGTTGTTTTTGCTAGTGTTGGTGTTACCAGTTTGTATCCAAATGGTAAAGATCAACCTTCTTCAAAATGGGCTGGTAACGTTATGATTGTTTTCAGTTGTTTCTTCATATTCTCTTTTGCTACAACCTGGGCCCCTGTCCCATTTGTTATTATTTCTGAATCATTCCCATTGAGAGTTAAGGCCAAAGGTATGGCGTTAGGTACTGTTTCTAATCAACTGTGGAATTTCTGTATTGGTTTTTTTACACCATTCATCACTAACGCTATTGGATTTAATTACGGTTATGTTTTCATGGGTTGCTTAATCTTTGCCTATTTCTACGTTTTCTTCTTTGTTCCTGAAACCAAAGGTCTACAATTGGAGGATGTCAATATCATGTGGGAAGAAGGTGTCTTACCATGGAAATCTAATTCTTGGGTGCCACCATCTAAGAGAGATGATGACTATGATGTAGACGCTTTAGCCAACGATGACCAACCAATGTTCAAGAAAATGTTTGGCAGACATTGATTTGATAGTATCTATTATCTCCTGTTTAATATAATTTTTGTTTTCTTTTTCTTTTCCAAAAGTATTTTTATTTCTCAACTACTTCCAAACGCTTCCAAATAATCCTTTCTCTTACTTTTTATGACTTTTTGTTTCTGGTAAACAGAACCTTTATTCTAATGTATTCATTATTTTCAAATGGAATTAGCTTTATAATTCTTTTATAAGCCATATATAATATATATCCTTAATAGTATACCAAAAATATTAATGCTTAATTAAAAATATACTTAATAAATATATACTATGATTTCTTGGGTCATTGAAACAGCACATTTATTGCATGAAGGTTATTTTTGTAATTGATTTTTGTTCTAAGTTAATTAAAAGCATGTTTTACTAATAATATTACATAATAAGTATATTAGATATTATATATTTTTATAATTTAAATAATACCAATCTTCCGACTAGAACTAAAGAATATATAACATATGTAAAAAAAATTAACTTTTAAGTAGAACAAGCTCAGTTACTTACACACAATTTTTTTAAAAAAGCGTATTGTTGTAACCTTAACGTTGATTAATAATTTTTTTTCTGTCTTGTAAATTTTTTATCGAGTTTACAAGTTGTATTAATATTAGATTACGGCCTAATATAGAGAATAATATTTGTTATTAATTGTAATGTTATATTATAGAAGGCTACTATTTGAGTGGGAAAAAATAAAAAAAATAAATATAAAATATAACAAAAATCGAATTAGTATGTTTTATACGTTTTATTTCAGGATGTAAAGAGTCAATCCATGGCCAATTTCATATAGAAAGTTTTTCACTTAGTTTACCTGTTTAATGCTTCATACTATTCACACTAAGATATAGCATATTTTTCAGAGCTGTGGCATTAAGTGTCATAGTTATGGCTTTGTGTTAATGGCAAATAAAGCATGAATTTAGTCGTAATTATGGCTTTATACAACAACTAATAACAACTTAATATAATTAATAACCCAAAATGCATTAATCATACGTGGCTTCATTACTAAAAATACCCTGGTAATGATATTAAGAAGGTATTAGGATGTGATAGGTTCTATTTTAATATCAGACCATCAATTCGTTGATGGTGGATCTGTCCATTTTTTGGAGTATAAATTACCACGAAAATATCCCAAAAGTTTATAACTGGTCATTGTATATGCTGTATATATTATATATTCCCTTTCGAAGGAAGCAAGGAGATATTTTATAATAATAATATAAAAATTATTCAAACAGATTACTTAACTAAGAATTAAACTATGAGCAACAATATTTTGAACAGTTCGACCGCTGGTCACATTTTCATTAGCAACGTGTATTCACGTTATACTATCTTTTATCCTAAATCAGTATATCTACTGTTGTATGTATTAAGACCATAAATATCTAGCAACATGAATGGCCTGATTGGGATTTTATTAGTTATATTGCTTGTACATTTTACAATCTTTCATTGTTTAAGTGGAACATTTTTCATTTTAATACGATTTTTTGAATAGCTTCTTTATTGTAAACAGAACCCACCTAAATATATATTTTTAAAATTTAATAAAAAATTGAAAAAGCCCATAATTTGAGACTTGTTACCGTAAACAACTATAATATAGTGCCAATACGACACCAGTTATAATTGATAGGGTTAGTGAATCGTAAAATAATCTTATGGCGCAAAAAATAAAAAAATTAGAGAATGTAGTTATACTATGGAATCATAAAATTAACAAAAATCTGGAGTTATAAATAATAAAACTTATAATAAATTTATATAGTGTGTTTGCCTTTTGTTTTTAATTCTTTATATTTTTTTCGTCTGAGTTTGTCATCGAAATAATCTAGGAA